>NC_134698.1:84477951-84507002 GCF_050947455.1 Rhinoderma darwinii
TGATGTCTGGAGGACTGGGCGGCAGGTGACAGAAGATGTTGATAATGAAAAGCCTGCTCCCCAGCAGCACAGAGTATTTCAGCACACATATGAGTCTGCGTGCTATTTATCCAGGGGGTTGTAGTCATTTATCCCACAAGTAGAGGAGGTGCGCACAGCAGCGCGGACTCCTGGGACTTCTGCAGCTGGAAAACGTTGTAATTATGAGAAAATAATGAGGTTAAAAAGAAGAAAACAGAAATCTTGTAATTATCTCCGGAACGTGTGAAGTTTATTCTGATCTTTCGTTATTTGTGATGCGCCGAACATTCTGGTAAATGACATCCGCTCGGAGCGGCCATCTTACGTGGGATAATTGAAGTCACTTGTTTATTGTGAAATAATTAATGTCTAATTATAAACACGGAAGCTGCGAAATCAGGACAAGCGCCGGCCGCTAATAATCCGCAAATCGACCCTCCAACAACATCTCCGGGCACGGAATCTCGGGATGAGAGAGAGACACATGATGGGGAGTGTAGTACTGGGTGGTATCCCATATGATAGGCTCAGGCAGAACATGATGGGGAGTGTAGTACTGGGTGGTATCCCATATGATAGGCTCAGGCAGAACATGATGGGGAGTGTAGTACTGGGTGGTATCCCATATGATAGGCTCAGGCAGAACATGATGGGGAGTGTAGTACTGGATGGTATCCCATATGATAGGCTCAGGCAGAACATGATGGGGAGTGTAGTACTGGGTGGTATCCCATATGATAGGCTCAGGCAGAACATGATGGGGAGTGTAGTACTGGATGGTATCCCATATGATAGGCTCAGGCAGAACATGATGGGGAGTGTAGTACTGGATGGTATCCCATATAATAGGCTCAGGCAGAACATGATGGGGAGTGTAGTACTGGATGGTATCCAATATGATAGGCTCAGGCAGAACATGATGGAGAGTGTAGTACTGGATGGTATCCCATATGATAGGCTCAGGCAGAACATGATGGGGAGTGTAGTACTGGATGGTATCCCATATGATAGGCTCAGGCAGAACATGATGGGGAGTGTAGTACTGGATGGTATCCCATATGATAGGCTCAGGCAGAACATGATGGGGAGTGTAGTACTGGATGGTATCCCATATGATAGGCTCAGGCAGAACATGATGGAGAGTGTAGTACTGGATGGTATCCCATATGATAGGCACAGGCAGAACATGATGGGGAGTGTAGTACTGGATGGTATCCCATATGATAGGCTCAGGCAGAACATGATCGGGGTGGCTGTCAGTCTCTGGGCCGCACACCGTGTAAATAGCGGTTTCTTTAACGCTTCGCGCCTCTAATCCTTTGTATGCGGCTCATCTCCTAAACCTGCGCACTAGTGTTTATCTGCCATTTACATCACCTCCTCGGAGCCACAATGAGGGGGGGGGGGTGTAACTTACCATCATTGAGCGCTGTCTTTTCTGCATTGTCTTCATTGATCTATTTGAATCCTCGGGATGAGAAGGGACCAGCAATGAAGAAATAAAGTGACTGCAGATGTTAACACCAACTAATCAAAAGGCTAAAGTTCTGATTACTTGTTATATTTTTATAGCAATTAGAGCTTCAAATCCCCATATAGACAGAGCTACATGACAAGATCCTACTGCCTGCAGCCACCACTAGGGGGAGCTCACTACATACAGATATATACAGCTCCCATAGAGATACATGATAAGATTTTGCTGTCAGCAGCCACCACTAGGGGGAGTTCACTACATACAGATATATGCAGCTCCCATGGAGTTATACAACAATATTGTACTGCATGCAGCCACCACTAGGGGGAGCTCACTACATAAAGATATATACAGTTCCCATAGAGTTACATAACATTCTGCTACCTGCAGCCACCACTAGATGGAGCGCACTACATACAGATATATACAGCTCCCATAAAGTTACATGATAACATTCTGCTACCTGCAGCCACCACTAGATGGAGCTCACTACATACAGATATATACAGCTCCCATAGAGTTACATGATAAGATTCTGCTGCCTGCAGCCACCACTAGGGGAGCTCACTACATACAGATATATACAGCTCCCATAGAGTTACATGATAACATTCTGCTACCTGCAGCCACCACTAGAGGGAGCTCACTACATACAGATACATACAGCTCCCATAGAGTTACATGATCACATTCTGCTACTTGCAGCCACCACTAGAGGGAGCTCACTACATACAGATATATACAGCTCCCATAGAGACACGTGATAACATTCTGCTGCCTGCAGCCACCACTAGAGGGAGTTCACTACTTACAGATATATACAGCTCCCATGGAGTTACATGATAACATTTTGCTACCTGCAGCCACCACTAGATGGAGCTCACTACATACAGATATATACAGCTCCCATAGAGTTACATGATAACATTCTGCTGCCTGCAGCCAACACTAGGGGGAGCTCACTACATACAGATATATACAGCTCCCATAGAGTTACATGATAACATTCTGCTGCCTGCAGCCACCACTAGAGGGAGCTCACTACATACAGATATATACAGCTCCAATAGAGACACGTAATAACATTCTGCTGCCTGCAGCCACCACTAGAGGGAGCTCACTACATATTGATACATACAGCTCCCATAGAGACACGTAATAACATTCTGCTGCCTGCAGCCACCACTAGAGGGAGCTCACTACATACAGATATATACAGCTCCCATAGAGTTACATGATAACATTCTGCTGCCTGCAGCCACCACTAGATGGAGCTCACTACATACAGATATATACAGCTCCCATAGAGTTACATGATAACATTTTGCTACCTGCAGCCACCACTAGATGGAGCTCACTACATACAGATATATACAGCTCCCATAGAGTTACATGATAACATTCTGCTGCCTGCAGCCAACACTAGGGGGAGCTCACTACATACAGATATATACAGCTCCCATAGAGTTACATGATAACATTCTGCTGCCTGCAGCCACCACTAGAGGGAGCTCACTACATACAGATATATACAGCTCCCATAGGGTTACATGATAACATTCTGCTGCCTGCAGCCACCACTAGAGGGAGCTCACTACATACAGATATATACAGCTCCCATAGAGTTACATGATAACATTCAGCAGCCCGCAACCACCACGAGCGGGAGCTGAGGAGCTTATTGCATAGTGTATGTACAGTATATACTAGTGTATATATATATATATATATATATATATATATATATATATATACATACATACACTACCGTTCAAAAGTTTGGGGTCACCCAGACAATTTTGTGTTTTCCATGAAAATTCACACTTATATTTATCAAATGAGTTGCAAAATGACTAGAAAATACAGTCCAGACATTGACAAGGTTAGAAATAATGATTTTTATTTGAAATAATCATTTTCTCCTTCAGACTTTGCTTTGGTCGCTCCATTTGCAGCAATTCCAGCATTGCAGACCTTTGGCATTCGAGCTGTTAATTTGCTGAGGTCATCGGGAGACATTTCCCCCCCCCCCCATGCTTCCAGAAGCCCCTCCCACAAGTTGGATTGGCTTGATGGGCACTTCTTGCGTACCATACGGTCAAGCTGCTCCCACAACAGCTCTATGGGGTTGAGATCTGGTGACTGCGCCGGCCACTCCATTACAGATAGAATACCGGCTGCCGGCTTCTTCCCTAAATAGTTCCTGCATCATTTGGAGGTGCTTTGGGTCATTGTCCTGTTGTAGGATGAAATTGGCTCCAATAAAGCGCTGTCCACAGGGTATGGCATGGCGTTGTGGAGTGATCGCCTTCCTAATTCACAATCCCTTTTACCTTGTACAAATCTCCCACTTTACCCCAGACCATCACATGACCTCCACCATGCTTGACAGATGGCGTCAGGCACTCCTCCAGCATCTTTTCAGTTGTTCTGCGTCTCACAAATGTTCTTCTGTGTGATCCAAACACCTCAAACTTCCATTCGTCCGTCCATAACACTATTTTCCAATCTTCCTCTGTCCAATGTCTGAGCTTTTGCCCATATTAATCTTTTCCTTTTATTAGCCAGTCTCAGATATGGCTTTTTCTTTGCCACTCTGCCCTGAAGGCCAGCATCCCGGAGTCGCCTCTTCACTGTAGACGTTGACACTGGCGTTTTGCGGGTACTATTTAATGAAGCTGCCAGTTGAGGACCTGTGAAGCGTCTATTTCTCAAACTAGAGACTCTAATGTACTTGTCTTGTTGCTCAGTTGTGCAGCGGGGCCTCTCACTTCTCTTTCTACTCTGGTTAGAGCCTGTGTGTGCTGTCCTCTGAAGGGAGTAGTACACACCGTTGTAGGAAATCTTCAGTTTCTTGGCAATTTCTCGCATGGAATAGTTTTCATTTCTAAGAACAAGAATAGACTGTCGAGTTTCACATGAAAGCTCTCTTTTTCTAGCCATTTTGAGAGTTTAATCGAACCCACAAATGTAATGCTCCAGATTCTCAACTAGCTCAAAGGAAGGTCAGTTTTATAGCTCCTCTAAACAGCAAAACTGTTTACAGCGGTGCTAACATAATTGCACAAGGGTTTTCAAGTGTTTTCTAATCATCCATTCGCCGTCTAACACAGTCAGCAAACACAATGTAGCATTAGAACACTGGAGTGATGGTTGCTGGAAATGGGCCTCTATACACCTATGTAGATATTGCATTAAACACCAGACGTTTGCAGCTAGAATAGTCATTTACCACATTAACAATGTATAGAGTGGATTTCTGATTCATTTCATGTTATCTTCATTGGAAAAAACTGGGCTTTTCTTTCATAAATAAGGAAATTTCTAAGTGACCCTAAACATTTGAACGGTAGTGTATATCTATATATAATATCCAGAAATGGTGACAGCGCTCTGTGAACACTAATGCCACCTGAACACAATAAATAAAAATGCATTGCTGCTGAATCTACTTACAATAGGGAGGTTCTTAGCGCACATTTTGATCACCTGCTAGACCTGCATGGATTGAAAAAACTAAATGTTGTTTTAAGGCAGGACATTTACAGACAGAATTACCCCTGAGCCGTAGTTACTGTCTCTTCTACATTAGGTCATAGCTATAATCAGTGGCTCCAGCTGAGCTGCATTGTCTATTGGAGTCTGAGGTAGTCTGACATGTACCTCCTGCCTCATCAGAAGCTCAGGCTGCTGCTCTGTTCCTTTTCTATACTTTACACTGCAGCTCTGCTTTTTGAGATTGGTTGATGTGTATAAGCACAAACTCAGCAGTAAGTCAGTACATTACAAGTACAGCAGATAAACCAAACCACCAGTGATTATCAGGAGATTGCCGCACTTAAGGAGGAGAGGGAGGAGCCTCACTAAGGGGGAGGAGCCTGGATACAAATCCACAACAAGTTTTAAAGTGGTTTTAGAACATTTCAGATGGATTTCAGGCAGTAAAATGTCAGTGTCATATAAAACATGTCGGAGCCCGCGAGCCGGTGTAATATTTTGCTAATGCTCATAATGACAGGGTGCAGCGGATTACGGGCGTCTGATAACAGGTAACAAGCTCCCTGGCACAGTGGGGGTGGCGGGAGAATCAGAAGCCGCTTGTCACCTCCAGAAACTTTCCTGTCACATTATTAAAATGTTTTTAATAGTGTTTCGGCTGAATATGTATCGGGAGTCGCCGCCGCCGCACTTAATGCGCTTATCGGACGGGTCCGCGCTGCTTACAAGACTCATTTGTAAACATGATTTATTCAAATGCGTTTGGAGGTGGAAGGAAATGAGGTCTGAATTATCCACGCTGCGTTCCGTGCTCCTCAGCGAAAGCCGCCCTGGGGGGAAGGATTTAACTTCTCTGCTGCACAAAAATCCAACGACATTGACTTGTCTGTGGGGAATACGTTTCATTTACAGCACGAGTGACATTAAGGGCCCCCAGGGGCCAGAACTAACGGAGAAGGAGCCCCAGGATCCAGTGCCGGAGTTAAAGGACAGTGGACCCCAAAGTGTGGCTCTCCAGTTGTTGTGAAACTACAACTCCCAGCGTGCTCTGACTTGGAGTTACATAAAGTCTTATACTCTAGTCACATCCAGAGCTGCATTCATAATTCAGCCACTTAAATGAAATGTAAAATTTCAAGGTTGTCTGCCTCATTGCATTCTGGTAGAGGTCGTTTTTTTCTGTACAGTGCCTGGTGCAAATAATACGTCTCCTGCAATGCGATGCAGCTGATAGAGTTAGAGATGGCAGTAATCAGGGCTGCATGTATAAAGGCCGCCCCATAGGGGCCCTGGAGCGAGTGGCCCCTGCTCTGGTTAACCGGATCCACTTCTGTTTCCCACTATTCACTGAAAGTACTAAAGGGATGAAGTTCAGGGAAAGGAGTCGGGGTACAGAAGGGGCAGGACCTTTTGTCCCAGGGGTCAGGGTTGGGGTGTTGTGAGCCGGAACTAGGAGGGGGCCCTATTTCTATCTTTCCTCTGTGGGCCCCTCGTCTATGTGCACCTCAGGTTATACTCTCAGATTCCTGAATGCCGTTCACTTGCAGCAATAAATGCCACCCCTGCTGTTCACATTCCACGAGAGGCTCAGAAAAGAAACAGATCGCAACAACAGGACGACGGCGGAAACAAATACGATTTCTGTCCGGACTGATATCGTTAGGCTATGTTCACACGGGGTATTTTGCCGAGTTTTTTGACGCGGAAACCGCGTCGCAAAACTCGGCAAAAACGGCCCGAGAACGCCTCCCATTGATTTCAATGGGAGGCGTCGGCGTCTTTTTCCCGCGAGCAGTAAAACTGCCTCGCGGGAAAAAGAAGCGACATGCCCTATCTTCGGGCGCTTCCGCCTCTGACCTCCCATTGACTTCAATGGGAGGCAGGAGAAAGCGTATTTCTCGCTGTTTTATGCCCGCGGCGCTCAATGGCCGCGGGCGAAAAACGGCCCGATAATTGCCGCGAAAATCGGCGTGCAGGGAGAGGAATATCTGCCTCAAAGTTCCAAACGGAATTTTGAGGCAGATATTCCTCCCCCAAAATACTCCGTGTGAACATAGCCTTACAATGTGTCTACCATGAGCAGAGCGTTACCTCATAGCCACATCGCCCAACCGCACATCGCCCCACCGCACATCGCCCAACCGCACATCGCCCCACCGCACATCGCCCCACCGCACATCGCCCAACCGCACATCGCCCCACCGCACATCGCCCAACCGCACATCGCCCCACCGCACATCGCCCAACCGCACATCGCCCCACCGCACATCGCTCCACCGCACATCGCCCCACCGCACATCGCTCCACCGCACATCGCCCAACCGCACATCACCCCACCGCACACCGCACATCGCCCACTGCACATCGCCCCACCGCACATCGCCCCACCGCACATCGCCCACCGCACATCGCCCCACCGCACATTGCCCCACCGCACACCGCACATCGCCCCACCGCACATCGCCCCACCACACATCACACCACCGCACATCACCCCACCGCACACCGCACATCGCCCACCGCACATCGCCCCACCGCACATCGCCCCACCGCACATCGCCCCACCGCACATCGCCCCACCGCACATCGCTCCATCGCACATCGCCCCACCGCACATCGCTCCATCGCACATCACTAAACTCTTCAGGAGTCTGGAAAAGATGGGTGTCAACTCAAGGGGTTCTGTGATTGCGGCCATATTGGTTATCACCCAGCTTTCCCAGAGACAGATCAGAATACTTAGCAACTTCCCAACTCAAGGATTGAAGTTAATTCAAAATCTCACATTTTCAAGATCTCTGCCTGCTGTTAGTGAATGGAACATCTTTTATTACATTCAGAGGCTGAAAGATTTCTGCTGACCCAGTCCTGCTCACACAGCTGCTGGGCTTGTTGCAATGTATCAGAATTAAGTTTTGAATGATGAGCATTGTCCTGTGTTCTGTGGTGATTGCAGGGATACAGAGGAGGTGACACGACTGCGATGTGTGACCAGCGTCCACGGGCAGCAGGATCGGGTGACACGTGGCGACAGGAGTTGGTCGCTCGGGAGAAGTCGCTCTTGTGTTTTGTAATTGGATAAATATTTTCCGTGCTCCTGCGTTGCGGACGCCGCTGATTTAACCCATGAATGAGGTAAAATGTCGAATGTTTGCTCAGCTACCTGATCCCGCAGGCCGGAGCGGCTGGAAAGCGACGTAAGGGAAGCACCGTGACTTGTTAATGAGGGGAGGACATGTCAGCTCATACATCACCCCGGCTGACTGAACGCTGACGGGCTGAGACGTTACGCAATGCTCTGCAGCGTTCACACAGGATTGGCAGCCGGGAGGTGATACCTGAGCCCCTCGCTGTACGCGCCGCTGTATTCTCCATTGTGACCGGCTGCACCTGAACCTCGTGTTCTATACAAACTCCGGAGTCGTAATATTGTGTTCAGCCGCGGATCAGGCGACAGCCCCAGATTCTGCATGACAGCCACGAATGACCCTCAGGAGATGTCGGCAGCTTTCTACAGACCCTGAACGGCAGAACAATCTGCAGTAATGTACAATGTCCCCCAGATCCCTCTTATATCGCTCGCCTGTGTAAGGCTACGTTCACACCACGCTTTATGTTGAAAGATATTGTGTTTACACTGGATGCAACTGGAGGTAAAAATGCTGCCGCTCCTCTTCTCCGTCCTGATGAAGATCAGTGTCCAGGCCCAGACGCTGTTATTTGTACAATAGAAGCTCATGGCAACAGGATAGGCAAATCGAGGTGTGAATGGGGCCTAAGTGTCAGTCATCACTGCAGTACTAGTATTATATTCATGAATTAGGATGAACAGAAAATTGCCTCCTGTGCTTCAGAATATGGGATTGTCATGGGGTTCGTTAGGTTAATACACGATCAACAGAGCCAGTGACGACGGAGCAACTCCAACAGGGTTTATTGTATCCAATGCTGAGAGGACAAGTCACGGTCACTGCAGGGACAACACACAGTCCACAAAATCATCACAGGAACATCTTCAGAGCGCCGGCCTCAGCTTCAGCTCTCCTGAAGGTCTAAATCCAGAAGATCTCCATCCTCCCCAGGACAAGCCCTTATATACCCCTCAGGGGGGGCATCTTGGCAGTTTGTAGTCCCCATCATTATAATGACTTTAGTTTGTGTCTCTGCTGTCTGTATGTGAGTTGTGTCTTTTGTGCTATCATGTGTATTGCCACAGCCGGGATGAGAACACACGGGGGGAGATAATTGGATCACCTTTGTTTGCTGGTCTGCACCTGAGCTGAATATAAGGGCTTATTCAGACGAACGTGTAATACGTCCGTGCAACGCGCGTGATTTTCACGCGTCTCGCACGGACCTATGGGGCCGTGCAGACAGTCAGTGATTTTTGCGCAGCGTGTGTCCGCTGCGTAAAACTCACGACATGTCCGATATTTGTTCGTTTTTCGTGCATCACGCACCCATTGAAGTCAATAGATGCGTGAAAATCGCTCACAATAAACCACACATAATACAAACAGAGCATCATAATGATGGCGGCTGCGCGAAAATCACGCAGCCACGCATCATACGGGGCTGACACACGGAGCTGTTATGTACCTTTTGCGCACGCAAAACGCACACACTCGTGTGAATCCGGCCTTACTGTGGTGTCTCCTGATGACCCCCTGTGGAGACTGGACATTGAGAACACTTTATGGGTATGTTCACACGTAGTCAACAAAAACGTCTGAAAATCCAGAGCTGTTTTCAAGGGAAAACAGACCCTGCTTTTCAGACGTTTTTTTACCAACTCGCATTTTTCGCTGCGTTTTCCCGCCGTTTTCGCGGCGTTTTTTACGTCCGTTTTTGGAGCTGTTTTCATTGGAGTCTATGAGAAAACAGCTCCAAAAACGTCCAAAGAAGTGTCCTGCACTTCCTTTGACGAGGCTGTATTTTTACGCGTCGTCGTTTGACAGCTGTCAAACGACGATGCGTAAATAACAGGTCGTCTGCACAATAGGTCGGCAAACCCATTCAAATGAATGGGCAGATGTTTGCCGACGTATTGGAGCCGTATTTTCAGACGTAAAACGAGGCATAATACGCCTCGTATACGTCTGAAATTTGGCCGTGTGAACATACCCTATGTCTTGTGACTTCACCTCTGACTCGTCTAATTGTCCATAGGCTGGAGACACGACCTGTGGTACCTGATTACAGAGTTATCCCTCTCTGCTGAGGACTCACAATAATCCACATATAATGCACCATCACAACCTCTCCCCTCATTTAATAAGTGAGCTGGCCATGAGGCCTCCACAGGCCGCTGGCCACCTCACTCGTAGTGCCCACTGATCCACATTGTAGGACCACAGAACATTTCCCAATAGTTGCCGGGTTCCTCGATCGGCTCAGGGGGGAAGGGCAGTCTGGGCAGATGGCTCTTCTTGTCGGGACAGTCCATCAGCGTTCTGGTGTTGGCTTCCCCGTTTGTATTGGATGGAGAAGCTGTAAGGTTGTAAGGACAGGCTCCACCGCAGTAATCGTCCATTGTCCCCTGACACTCGGTTCAGCCATGTGAGGGGGTTGTGATCTGTTACAATTGTAAAGTCTCTGCCATACAGGTATGGGTGTAATTTTTTGAGAGCCCATACCATGGCAAGGCACTGTTTTTCAATAGTAGCAGAGGCAACTTCCCGATCCAGGAGTTTACGACTCATGAACGGGATGCTCATGTCCAGCCGCGTCTATCTGGCTAAGAACTGCTCCAATCCCGTAGGTGGACGCATCTGTCTGCACAAGGAACCTGCGCTTGTAGTCTGGTGCGGCCAGGACGGGGGCAGTGGTGAGAGCCGCCTTTAATGCTGTAAAGGCTTCCTCGCAGGCAGGTGCCCACTTCACCATCCTAGGCATGTTTTTGCGGGTCAGGTCATTTAGTTGTTTTGCCAGGGCACTGAAATGAGAAACAAATTTTCGGTAGTAACTAGCGGTCCCCAAAAAGGCCAGTACTTGTTTCTTAGTTTGAGGGCTAGGCCAGTTGCTAATGGCTTCCACCTTGGCAGGCTCAGGTCTTAGGGTCCAACCTCCTACTCTGTGCCCCCGATAATGCACCTCAGCCATATCCAACTGGCATTAATCAGGGTGAATTGTCAGTCCTGCTGCGAGAATATGGTCTAGCACTATGCCCAAGTGTTTAAGATGTTCCTCCCATGATGTGCTGAAAATGGCAATATCATCCAAGTATGCACAGGCAAAGTCCTGACATTGTTCTAGCAGCCGGTCTACCAATCTTTGGAAGGTTACTGGGGCATTTTTCATATCGATTCCATTCCAAGGAACTCAAAGAGTCCAATGGGGGTAATAAACGCAGATCGCTCCCGGGCATCCTCTGTAAGGGTATGTTCACACGTAGTCAACAAAAACATCTGAAAATCCAGAGCTGTTTTCAAGGGAAAACAGACCCTGCTTTTCAGACGTTTTTTGACCAACTCGCATTTTTCGCGGCGTTTTTCGCGCCGTTTTCGCGGCGTTTTTTACGTCCGTTTTTGGAGCTGTTTTCATTGGAGTCTATGAGAAAACAGCTCCAAAAACGTCCAAAGAAGTGTCCTGCATATAATGTATATAAGTGTCCTGCACTTCTTTTGACGAGGCTGTATTTTTACGAGTCGTCATTTGACAGCTGTCAAACGACGACGCGTAAATAACAGGTCGTCTGCACAGTACGTCGGCAAACCCATTCAAATGAATGGGCAGATGTTTGCCGACGTATTGGAGCCGTATTTTCAGACGTAAAACGAGGCATAATACGCCTCGTTTACGTCTGAAAATAGGTCGTGTGAACCCAGCCTTAGGGGTATCTGCCAGTACCCCTTGCTCAAGTCTAATGTAGTTACAAATCGAGCACTGGCCAGCCGATCCAGTAGATCGTCAATACAGGGCATAGGGTACGCGTCACTTTTGGTGGCATTGTTTAGGCACCGGTAATCTACGCAGAATCGTGTTGTGCCATCCTTTTTGGGCACCAGTACCACAGGGGAGGCCCAGGGACTCTGTGATGGCCTAATAATCCCAAGTTGCATCATGTCCGCCAGTTCACTCTTGATCATGTCCCGAATGGCCTCTGGAACTCAGTAGGGGACCTGCTGGATGGGGCGTTGTCCTGGAGTTTCCACATGGTGACTGGTGAGAGTTGTCCGTCCAGGGGCTGAGGAGAAAGCGGAAGCTCTTGGTCCCAGCAAGGCGAGAATATCATCCTTTTGGATATCCGACAGATGGAGTCCTAGAGGCACTTGGTTCAGAGTACCCCCAGCTCGAGCCAGATGCAGAAGGTCCGGGAGGGAGTCGTCTCCTTCCTTATCACTAGGGGGACAGCAGGTGGCCAAAACAGGCAGGGACCGGTCTTGGTTCTCTTTCAGCATGTTGATATGGACAGTCTTTTGTCGCCGGCCACCAGGGTCCATGGCAATGACATATTTAGTGTCATTAAGTTTTCAGATAACTCGGTAAGGACCATCCCATGTTGCTTGCAGCTTGTTGGCAGGGACAGCGACAATCATGAGCACTTGTTGTCCTTCAATAAACTCACGGGTCCCGGCTTTCCGATCATACCAGGTCTTCTGGCGGTACTGGGCCTGTAGCAGGTGTTCTTTAGCCAAGGTAGTTAGTCGTGTAAGGCGATCTCGAAATTCCAGAACATACGGAATGACAGGCACTCCATTGTCGGTGATATCTCCCTCCCAGTATTCCTTTAGAAGGGTCAGGGGCCCACGGACCTTTCGACCATGGAGCAGTTGGAAAGGGGAAAATCCGGTTGACTCTTGGGGCACCTCCCGGTAGGCAAACAGAGTTGTGGCAGGTATTGCTCCCAGTCCCGTTCAGTGTCTGCAAAGGAGCGTAGCATATTTTTTAGGGTTCCATTGAAACGTTCACACAGTCCATTGGTTTGGGGGTAGTATGGGGCGGTGCTAATGGCTCGGACGCCACAGGTGTGCCAGAGAGACTGGACCAGGTCTGACATGAACTGAGTTCCTTGATCTGCCAGTGACGACAGGGCAACTCCAACAGGGTTTATTGCATCCAATGCTGAGAGGACAAGTCACGGTCACTGCAGGGACAACACACAGTCCACAAAATCATCACAGGAACATCTTCAGAGCGCTGGCCTCAGCTTCAGCTCTCCTAAAGGTCTAATCCCAGAAGATCTCCATCCTCCCCAGGACAAGCCCTTATATACCCCTCAGGGGGAGCATCTTGGCAGTTTGTAGTCCCCATCATTATAATGACTTTAGTTTGTGTCTCTGCTGTCTGTATGTGAGTTGTGTCCTTTGTACTATCATGTGTATTGCCACAGCTGGGATTGGATCTGCTTGGTTTGCTGGTCTGCACCTGAGCTGAATATAACTTTGGTGCCTCCTGATGACCCCCTGTGGGGACTGGACAATGACAACACTTTATGTCTTGTGGACTTCACCTTTGACTCGTCTGATTGTCCATAGGCTGGAGACACGACCTGTGGTACCGGATTACAGAGTCATTCCTCTCTGCTGAGGACTCACAATAATCCACACATAATGCACCATCACAGGGATTATGGGAGTACGCAGAATACAGTGACTATAAATGGTAAAATGACGCCATCATATGACTATATTCTCCAAAAACGTCAATGGATCCTGAGAAACTATACGCTACCACTATCAGAGCATGGGCACAAATATGGAGATAAATACAGACGCCGCCACCTTCGTATGCTCTTGCTCGTGTGAATGGCGCTCCGTTTTTTCGCTGCTGTGATGTGGTTTATTAATGGAGATTAATTTAAAGCAACAGAACATCATAGGATGAAATCTTACAGGACGTCATGTAGAAAAGCTGCCACTCTCCCGGATCATAAATTACACAGAGAACCCGCCCTGTCACCGACTATACCCGTGATCAGACCGGCGGGAGCAGCCGAGAGGACTATGGTTTACATGAGGCGCAGATATTGTGCAACCTCAAAATCAGTGTAAGATCTAAATCAGATGAAGAATAACGTCTCAAGTTCTGAGGCTTCAGCTAAATTTATAATGAATCAGGTGACCCCGTTTATTTTGGAATATTTCACACTATAAATCTGCTTATAAAGTTTACGTTACTTTGTAAATCAATTGCTTGACTTTTCTTATATCCTGAGACTATAGTCACATCCAGAGCTATCACATCATGTCTTATACTGCAGTCACATCCACAGCTGCAGTCAAAATTTTGCCACATTTCCCATTTATTTACAAGTTGTATCATCTAATACCTCCCGGCTGATGGAGTCTCTGTACAGAGCATACTCTGCTGTGGTGCATTGTGGTAGCTGTAGTGTCTCCATTAATATTGTTATAATTATTGTCGCTGTTCTGGTGCCAATCGCAGCTGCTCTGGCTGTGAACTGTTATCTTACTATTCTGTGTATGTAATGAATATTTCATCTTTATTGTTTATACAAATTTAAACCAATATTTGTTACATTGTATCAGTGAGAGTTTCCTCTGGGAGATCTAAAAACCCTGAATATAATTAATGTTCCTGTAAATAACGCAGGAGCCGCTGGATGCCAGGAACAGGGGTCTGCGCCAATCCCTCACCTCTGTATTCATCATCACGGGCACAAGGATGTGATTATAATAATAACTCTGTGGACAGAAGAACAAAGCGCCGCCGCCCGGAGAACTGCAAATGTTATATAAAGATAAGAGAGAATCCATCTGTGGAAACAATAATAATATCAGGGGCAGAACATAGGAAGGGGTTAAAGCGTTCTCTAATCTGCCTGAAAAGCTGAAAGCCACTGTGGTAAAGGAAGGGGAAAGCCGAGAACCAACCAGTGCAATGGGTAACAGATAAAGGAGTCTAAACCTTAGTGCAACATCATGTTCAAAGAAGCTTCTAAGACCAAACAAGAGATGGAGGAAGGAGGGAAATGATCTCAACATCGGCCTCACGAGAGTGGTTGTCACCAATCAACTAAATACAACCAGTGTCCTGACAAGCTGAATTACATGAAAGATTATCAATAAAGATTATTCTCCTATGTACAAGTATATAACTACTATAATACTGCTCCCTATATACAAGAATATAACTACTATAATACTGCTCCCTATATACAAGAATATAACTACTATCATACTGCTCCTATATACAAGAATATAACTACTATAATACTGCTCCTATATACAAGAATATAAGTACTATAATACTGCTCCCTATATACAAGAATATAACTACTATAATACTGCCCCTATATACAAGACTATAACTACTATAATACTGCCTCCTATATACAAGACTATAACTACTATAATACTGTTCCCTATATACAAGAATATAACTACTATCATACTGCTCCTATATACAAGACTATAACTACTATAATACTGCTCCTATATACAAGAATATAACTACTATAATACTGCCCCCTATATACAAGAATATAACTACTATAATACTGCTCCTATATACAAGAATATAACTACTATAATACTGCCCCTATATACAAGAATATAACTACTATAATACTGCCTCCTATATACAAGAATATCACTACTATAATACTGCCCCTATATACAAGTATATAACTACTATAATACTGCCCCTATATACAAGAATATAACTACTATAATACTGCTCCTATATACAAGAATATAACTACTATAATACTGCCTCCTATATACAAGAATATAACTACTATAAGGGCATGACCACACATGGCGGAATTCCTCCGCAACTGTCCGCATCAATGCCGCACCTAATCCGGGTTGCGGATTACGGCTGCGGATCTGCACAAAATGTGCAGTACATTGATGCGGACTAGCTGCTGCGGACTGCGGGAAAAGTGCTTCCCTTCTCCCTATTCAGTGCAGGATAGAGAGAAGGGACAGCACTTTCCCTAGTGAAAGTAAAAGAAATTCATACTTACCGCCCGTTGTCTTGATGACGCGTCCCTCCTTCGGCATCCAGCCCGACCTCCCTGGATGACGCGCCAGTCCATGTGACCGCTGCAGCCTGTGCTTGGCCTGTGATTGGCTGCAGCCGTCACTTACACTGAAACGTCATCCTGGGAGGCCGACTGGAGACAGAAACAGGGAGTTCTCGGTAAGTATGAACTTATATGTTTTTTTACAGATACATGTATATTGGGATCGGTAGTCACTGTCCCGGGTGCAGAAACAGTTACTGCCGATCGCTTAACTCTTTCAGCACCCTGGACAGTGACTATTTACTGACGTCTCCTAGCAACGCTCCCGTCATTACGGGAGCCCCATTGACTTCCTCAGTCTGGCTGTAGACCTAGAAATACATAGGTCCAGCCAGAATGAAGAAATGTCATGTTAAAAAACCAATACGCTCCGCACCACACATAACATGTGCATGACAGCTGCGGACTTCATTGCGGAACTTAGAATCTCCATTGAAGTCAATGGAGAAATTCCGCCATGAGTCCGCAACCAGTCCGCCACTGCTCCGCAACATCCCTTGCATGCTGCGGACACCAAATTCCGCTCCGCAGCCTATGCTCCGCAGCGGAATTGTACGCATCGTGTAAACGAACACTGCTAAATTAAAGTGAAAGTCAATGGAGAAACGGCTCCGCTGCGGATTAACGCTGCGGAGTGTCCGCAGCGGAATTTAAGTGAAAATCCGCCATGTGTGAACCCGCCCTAATACTGCCCCCTATATACAAGAATATAACTACTATAATACTGCCCCTATATACAAGAATATAACTACTATACTACTGCCCCTATATACAAGAATATAACTACTATAATACTGCTCCTATATACAAGGATATAACTACTATAATACTGCCCTTATATACAAGAATATAACTACTATAATACTGCTCCTATATACAAGAATATAACTACTATAATACTGCCCTATATACAAGTATATAACTACTATAATACTGCCTCCTATATACAAGAATATAACTACTATAATACTGCCTCTATATACAAGAATATAACTACTATAATACTGCCCCCTATATACAAGAATATAACTACTATAATACTGCTCCTATATACAAGAATATAACTACTATAATACTGCCCCTATATACAAGTATATAACTACTATAATACTGCCTCCTATATACAAGAATATAACTACTATAATACTGCCTCTATATACAAGAATATAACTACTATAATACTGCCCCTATATACAAGAATATAACTACTATAATACTGCCCCTATATACAAGAATATAACTACTATAATACTGCCCCCTATATACAAGAATATAACTACTATAATACTGCCCCCTATATACAAGAATATAACTACTATAATACTGCTCCTATATACAAGAATATAACTACTATAATACTGTCACCTATATACAAGAATATAACTACTATAATACTGCTCCTATATACAAGAATATAACTACTATAATACTGCCTCTATATACAAGAATATAACTACTATAATACTGCCCCCTATATACAAGAATATAACTACTATAATACTGCTCCTATATACAAGAATATAACTACTATAATACTGCCCCCTATATAGAAGAATATAACTACTATAATACTGCCCCTATATACAAGAATATAACTACTATAATACTGCCCCTATATACAAGAATATAACTACTATTAGGCTGGGTTCACACGTGGCGGATTTTGACTAGAATTCCGCTGCGGACACTCCGCAGCGTTAATCCGCAGCGGAGCCGTTTCTCCATTGACTTCCACTTCTATTTAGAGGTGTTCGTCTAGACGATGCGTAAAATTCCGCTGCGGAGCATAGGCTGCGGAGCGGAATTTGGTGTCCGCAGCATGCTCTGTCTGTTGCGGAGCAGTGGCGGACTCATGGCGGAATTTCTCCATTGACTTCAATGGAGATTCTAAGTTCCGCAATGAAGTCCGCAGCTGTCATGCACATGTTATGTGGCTGCGGATGCGTCTTGCTTTTTTGACATGACATTTCTTCATTCTGGCTGGACCTATGTATTTCTAGGTCTACAGCCAGACTGAGGAAGTCAATGGGGCTCCCGTAATTACGGGAGCGTTGCTAGGAGACGTCAGTAAATAGTCACTGTCCAGGGTGCTGAAAGAGTTAAGCGATCGGCAGTAACTGTTTCTGCACCCGGGACAGTGACTACCGATCCCAATATACAGCAACCTGTCAAAAAAATAGAAGTTCATACTTACCGAGAACTCCCTGCTTCTGTCTCCAGTCCGGCTTCCCAGGATGACGTTTCAGTCTCAGTGACGGCTGCAGCCGATCACAGGCCAATCACAGGCTGCAGCAGTCAGATGGACTGCCGCGTCATCCAGGGAGGTCGGGCTGGATGCCGAAAGAGGGACGTGTCACCAAGACAACGGCCGGTAAGTATGAAATTGGTTTACTTTCACTAGGGAAAGTGCTGTCCCTTCTCTCTATCCTGCACTGATAGAGAGAAGGGAAGCACTTTTCCCGCAGTCCGCAGCAGCTAGTCCGCATCAATTTACTGCACATTTTGGGCAGATCCGCCGCAGAATCTGCAACGCAGATTCTGTGCGGCATTGATGCGGACAGTTGCGGAGGAAATCCGCCACGTGTGGCCATGCCCTAATACTGCCCCTATATACAAGAATATAACTACTATAATACTGCCCCTATATACAAGAATATAACTACTATAATACTGCCACTATATACAAGAATATAACTACTATAATACTGCCCCTATATACAAGACTATAACTACTATAATACTGCCTCCTATATACAAGACTATAACTACTATAATACTGTTCCCTATATACAAGAATATAACTACTATCATACTGCTCCTATATACAAGACTATAACTACTATAATACTGCTCCTATATACAAGAATATAACTACTATAATACTGCCCCCTATATACAAGAATATAACTACTATAATACTGCTCCTATATACAAGAATATAACTACTATAATACTGCCCCTATATACAAGAATATAACTACTATAATACTGCCTCCTATATACAAGAATATCACTACTATAATACTGCCCCTATATACAAGTATATAACTACTATAATACTGCCCCTATATACAAGAATATAACTACTATAATACTGCTCCTATATACAAGAATATAACTACTATAATACTGCCTCCTATATACAAGAATATAACTACTATAAGGGCATGACCACACATGGCGGAATTCCTCCGCAACTGTCCGCATCAATGCCGCACCTAATCCGGGTTGCGGATTACGGCTGCGGATCTGCACAAAATGTGCAGAAAATTGATGCGGACTAGCTGCTGCGGACTGCGGGAAAAGTGCTTCCCTTCTCCCTATTCAGTGCAGGATAGAGAGAAGGGACAGCACTTTCCCTAGTGAAAGTAAAAGAAATTCATACTTACCGCCCGTTGTCTTGATGACGCGTCCCTCCTTCGGCATCCAGCCCGACCTCCCTGGATGACGCGCCAGTCCATGTGACCGCTGCAGCCTGTGCTTGGCCTGTGATTGGCTGCAGCCGTCACTTACACTGAAACGTCATCCTGGGAGGCCGGACTGGAGACAGAAACAGGGAGTTCTCGGTAAGTATGAACTTATATGTTTTTTTACAGATACATGTATATTGAGATCGGTAGTCACTGTCCCGGGTGCAGAAACAGTTACTGCCGATCGCTTAACTCTTTCAGCACCCTGGACAGTGACTATTTACTGACGTCTCCTAGCAACGCTCCCGTCATTACGGGAGCCCCATTGACTTCCTCAGTCTGGCTGTAGACCTAGAAATACATAGGTCCAGCCAGAATGAAGAAATGTCATGTTAAAAAACCAATACGCTCCGCACCACACATAACATGTGCATGACAGCTGCGGACTTCATTGCGGAACTTAGAATCTCCATTGAAGTCAATGGAGAAATTCCGCCATGAGTCCGCAACCAGTCCGCCACTGCTCCGCAACATCCCTTGCATGCTGCGGACACCAAATTCCGCTCCGCAGCCTATGCTCCGCAGCGGAATTGTACGCATCGTGTAAACGAACACTGCTAAATTAAAGTGAAAGTCAATGGAGAAACGGCTCCGCTGCGGATTAACGCTGCGGAGTGTCCGCAGCGGAATTTAAGTGAAAATCCGCCATGTGTGAACCCGCCCTAATACTGCCCCCTATATACAAGAATATAACTACTATAATACTGCCCCTATATACAAGAATATAACTACTATACTACTGCCCCTATATACAAGAATATAACTACTATAATACTGCTCCTATATACAAGGATATAACTACTATAATACTGCCCTTATATACAAGAATATAACTACTATAATACTGCTCCTATATACAAGAATATAACTACTATAATACTGCCCCTATATACAAGTATATAACTACTATAATACTGCCTCCTATATACAAGAATATAACTACTATAATACTGCCTCTATATACAAGAATATAACTACTATAATACTGCCCCCTATATACAAGAATATAACTACTATAATACTGCTCCTATATACAAGAATATAACTACTATAATACTGCCCCTATATACAAGTATATAACTACTATAATACTGCCTCCTATATACAAGAATATAACTACTATAATACTGCCTCTATATACAAGAATATAACTACTATAATACTGCCCCCTATATACAAGAATATAACTACTATAATACTGCCCCCTATATAGAAGAATATAACTACTATAATACTGCCCCTATATACAAGAATATAACTACTATAATACTGCCCCTATATACAAGAATATAACTACTATTAGGCTGGGTTCACACGTGGCGGATTTTGACTAGAATTCCGCTGCGGACACTCCGCAGCGTTAATCCGCAGCGGAGCCGTTTCTCCATTGACTTCCACTTCTATTTAGAGGTGTTCGTCTAGACGATGGGTAAAATTCCGCTGCGGAGCATAGGCTGCGGAGCGGAATTTGGTGTCCGCAGCATGCTCTGTCTGTTGCGGAGCAGTGGCGGACTCATGGCGGAATTTCTCCATTGACTTCAATGGAGATTCTAAGTTCCGCAATGAAGTCCGCAGCTGTCATGCACATGTTATGTGGCTGCGGATGCGTCTTGCTTTTTTGACATGACATTTCTTCATTCTGGCTGGACCTATGTATTTCTAGGTCTACAGCCAGACTGAGGAAGTCAATGGGGCTCCCGTAATTACGGGAGCGTTGCTAGGAGACGTCAGTAAATAGTCACTGTCCAGGGTGCTGAAAGAGTTAAGCGATCGGCAGTAACTGTTTCTGCACCCGGGACAGTGACTACCGATCCCAATATACAGCAACCTGTCAAAAAAATAGAAGTTCATACTTACCGAGAACTCCCTGCTTCTGTCTCCAGTCCGGCTTCCCAGGATGACGTTTCAGTCTCAGTGACGGCTGCAGCCGATCACAGGCCAATCACAGGCTGCAGCAGTCAGATGGACTGCCGCGTCATCCAGGGAGGTCGGGCTGGATGCCGAAAGAGGGACGTGTCACCAAGACAACGGCCGGTAAGTATGAAATTGGTTTACTTTCACTAGGGAAAGTGCTGTCCCTTCTCTCTATCCTGCACTGATAGAGAGAAGGGAAGCACTTTTCCCGCAGTCCGCAGCAGCTAGTCCGCATCAATTTACTGCACATTTTGGGCAGATCCGCCGCAGAATCTGCAACGCAGATTCTGTGCGGCATTGATGCGGACAGTTGCGGAGGAAATCCGCCACGTGTGGCCATGCCCTAATACTGCCCCTATATACAAGAATATAACTACTATAATACTGCCCCTATATACAAGAATATAACTACTATAATACTGCCACTATATACAAGAATATAACTACTATAATACTGCCCCTATATACAAGAATATAACTATTATAATACTGTCCCTATATACAAGAATATAATTCCTATATACAAGAATATAACTACTATAATACTGCTCCTATATACAATAATATAACTACTATAATACTGCCCCTATATACAAGAATATAACTACTATAATACTGCTCCTATATACAAGAATATAACTACTATAATACCGCCCCCTATACACCAGAATATAACTACTATAATACTGCTCTTATATACAATAAAATAACTACTATAATACTGCCCCTATATACAAGAATATAACTACTATAATACTGCCCCCTATATACAAGAATATAACTACTATAATACTGCTCCTATATACAAGAATATAACTACTATAATACTGCCTCCTATATACAAGAATAGAACTACTATAATACTGTCCCTATATACAAGCATATAACTCCTATAATACTGCCCCTATATACAAGAATATAACTACTATAATACTGCTCCCTATATACAAGAATATAACTACTATAATACTGCCCCTATATACAAGAATATAACTACTATAATACTGCTCCTATATACAAGAATATAACTACTAAAATACTGCTCCTATATACAAGAATATAACTACTATAATACTGCCCCCTATATACAAGAAAATAACTTCTATAATACTGCTCCTATATACAAGAATATAACTACTATAATACTGCTCCCTATATACAAGAATATAACTACTATAATACTGCCCTCTATATACAATAATATAACTACTATAATACTGCCCTCTATATACAAGAATATAACTACTATAATACTGCTCCTCTATACAAGAATATAACTACTATAATACTGCCCCTATATACAAGAATATAACTACTATAATACTGCTCCTATATACAAGAATATAGCTACTATAATACTGCCCCCTATATACAAGAAAATAACTACTATAATACTGCCCCCTATATACAAGAATATAACTACTATAATACTGCCCCTATATACAAGAATATAACTACTATAATACTGTCCCTATATACAAGAATATAACTACTATAATACTGCTCCTATATACAAGAATATAACTACTATAATACCGCCCCCTACACACCAGAATATAACTACTATAATACTGCTCTTATATACAATAAAATAACTACTATAATACTGCCCCTATATACAAGAATATAACTACTATAATACTGCCCCCTATATACAAGAATATAACTACTATAATACTGCTCCTATATACAAGAATATAACTACTATAATACTGCCTCCTATATACAAGAATATAACTACTATAATACTGTCCCTATATACAAGCATATAACTCCTATAATACTGCCCCTATATACAAGAATATAACTACTATAATACTGCTCCCTATATACAAGAATATAACTACTATAATACTGCTCCTATATACAAGAATATAACTACTATAATACTGCCCCCTATATACAAGAAAATAACTTCTATAATACTGCTCCTATATACAAGAATATAACTACTATAATACTGCTCCCTATATACAAGAATATAACTACTATAATACTGCCCTCTATATACAATAATATAACTACTATAATACTGCCCTCTATATACAAGAATATAACTACTATAATACTGCTCCTCTATACAAGAATATAACTACTATAATACTGCCCCTATATACAAGAATATAACTACTATAATACTGCTCCTATATACAAGAATATAGCTACTATAATACTGCCCCCTATATACAAGAAAATAACTACTATAATACTGCCCCCTATATACAAGAATATAACTACTATAATACTGCCCCTATATACAAGAATATAACTACTATAATACTGTCCCTATATACAAGAATATAACTACTATAATACTGCCCCCTATATACAAGAATATAACTACTATAATACTGCCCCTATATACAAGAATATAACTACTATAATACTGCCCCCTATATACATGAAAATAACTTCTATAATACTGCTCCTATATACAAGAATATAACTACTATAATACTGCTCCCTATATACAAGAATATAACTACTATAATACTGCCCTCTATATACAAGAATATAACTACTATAATACTGCTCCTCTATACAAGAATATAACTACTATAATACTGCCCCTATATACAAGAATATAACTACTATAATACTGCTCCTATATACAAGAATATAGCTACTATAATACTGCCCCCTATATACAAGAAAATAACTACTATAATACTGCCCCCTATATACAAGAATATAACTACTATAATACTGCCCCTATATACAAGAATATAACTACTATAATACTGTCCCTATATACAAGAATATAACTACTATAATACTGCTCCTATATACAAGAATATAACTACTATAATACCGCCCCCTATACGCCAGAATATAACTACTATAATACTGCTCTTATATAAAATAAAATAAGTACTATAATACTGCCCTTATATACAAGAATATAACTACTATAATACTGCCCCCTATATACAAGAATATAACTACTATAATACTGCTCCTATATACAAGAATATAACTACTATAATACTGCCTCCTATATACAAGAATATAACTACTATAATACTGTCCCTATATACAAGCATATAACTCCTATAATACTGCCCCTATATACAAGAATATAACTACTATAATACTGCTCCCTATATACAAGAATATAACTACTATAATACTGCTCCTATATACAAGAATATAACTACTATAATACTGCTCCTATATACAAGAATATAACTACTATAATACTGCTCCTATATACAAGAATATAACTACTATAATACTGCCCCCTATATACAAGAATATAACTACTATAATACTGCCCCTATATACAAGAATATAACTACTATAATACTGTCCCTATATACAAGAATATAACTACTATAATACTGCTCCTATATACAAGAATATAACTACTATAATACCGCCCCCTATACACCAGAATATAACTACTATAATACTGCTCTTATATACAATAAAATAACTACTATAATACTGCCTCCTATATACAAGAATAGAACTACTATAATACTGTCCCTATATACAAGCATATAACTCCTATAATACTGCCCCTATATACAAGAATATAACTACTATAATACTGCTCCCTATATACAAGAATATAACTACTATAATACTGCTCCTATATACAAGAATATAACTACTATAATACTGCCCCCTATATACAAGAAAATAACTTCTATAATACTGCTCCTATATACAAGAATATAACTACTATAATACTGCTCCCTATATACAAGAATATAACTACTATAATACTGCCCTCTATATACAATAATATAACTACTATAATACTGCCCTCTATATACAAGAATATAACTACTATAATACTGCTCCTCTATACAAGAATATAACTACTATAATACTGCCCCTATATACAAGAATATAACTACTATAATACTGCTCCTATATACAAGAATATAGCTACTATAATACTGCCCCCTATATACAAGAAAATAACTACTATAATACTGCCCCCTATATACAAGAATATAACTACTATAATACTGCCCCTATATACAAGAATATAACTACTATAATACTGTCCCTATATACAAGAATATAACTACTATAATACTGCTCCTATATACAAGAATATAACTACTATAATACCGCCCCCTACACACCAGAATATAACTACTATAATACTGCTCTTATATACAATAAAATAACTACTATAATACTGCCCCTATATACAAGAATATAACTACTATAATACTGCCCCCTATATACAAGAATATAACTACTATAATACTGCTCCTATATACAAGAATATAACTACTATAATACTGCCTCCTATATACAAGAATATAACTACTATAATACTGTCCCTATATACAAGCATATAACTCCTATAATACTGCCCCTATATACAAGAATATAACTACTATAATACTGCTCCCTATATACAAGAATATAACTACTATAATACTGCTCCTATATACAAGAATATAACTACTATAATACTGCCCCCTATATACAAGAAAATAACTTCTATAATACTGCTCCTATATACAAGAATATAACTACTATAATACTGCTCCTATATACAAGAATATAACTACTATAATACTGCCCTCTATATACAATAATATAACTACTATAATACTGCCCTCTATATACAAGACTATAACTACTATAATACTGCTCCTCTATACAAGAATATAACTACTATAATACTGCCCCTATATACAAGAATATAACTACTATAATACTGCTCCTATATACAAGAATATAACTACTATAATACTGCTCCTATATACAAGAATATAGCTACTATAATACTGCCCCCTATATACAAGAAAATAACTACTATAATACTGCCCCTATATACAAGAATATAACTACTATAATACTGTCCCTATATACAAGAATATAACTACTATAATACTGCCCCCTATAAACAAGAATATAACTACTATAATACTGCCCCTATATACAAGAATATAACTACTATAATACTGCCCCCTATATACATGAAAATAACTTCTATAATACTGCTCCTATATACAAGAATATAACTACTATAATACTGCTCCCTATATACAAGAATATAACTACTATAATACTGCCCTCTATATACAAGAATATAACTACTATAATACTGCTCCTCTATACAAGAATATAACTACTATAATACTGCCCCTATATACAAGAATATAACTACTATAATACTGCTCCTATATACAAGAATATAGCTACTATAATACTGCCCCCTATATACAAGAAAATAACTACTATAATACTGCCCCCTATATACAAGAATATAACTACTATAATACTGCCCCTATATACAAGAATATAACTACTATAATACTGTCCCTATATACAAGAATATAACTACTATAATACTGCTCCTATATACAAGAATATAACTACTATAATACCGCCCCCTATACACCAGAATATAACTACTATAATACTGCTCTTATATACAATAAAATAACTACTATAATACTGCCCTTATATACAAGAATATAACTACTATAATACTGCCCCCTATATACAAGAATATAACTACTATAATACTGCTCCTATATATAAGAATATAACTACTATAATACTGCCTCCTATATACAAGAATATAACTACTATAATACTGTCCCTATATACAAGCATATAACTCCTATAATACTGCCCCTATATACAAGAATATAACTACTATAATACTGCTCCCTATATACAAGAATATAACTACTATAATACTGCTCCTATATACAAGAATATAACTACTATAATACTGCTCCTATATACAAGAATATAACTACTATAATACTGCTCCTTTATACAAGAATATAACTACTATAATACTGCTCCTATATACAAGAATATAACTACTATAATACTGCCCCCTATATACAAGAATATAACTACTATAATACTGCCCCTATATACAAGAATATAACTACTATAATACTGCTCCTATATACAAGAATATAACTACTATAATACCGCCCCCTATACACCAGAATATAACTACTATAATACTGCTCTTATATACAATAAAATAACTACTATAATACTGCCCCTATATACAAGAATATAACTACTATAATACTGCCCCCTATATACAAGAATATAACTACTATAATACTGCTCCTATATACAAGAATATAACTACTATAATTCTGCCTCCTATATACAAGAATATAACTACTATAATACTGTCCCTATATACAAGCATATAACTCCTAGAATACTGCCGTCTATATACAAGAATATAACTACTATAATACTGCCCCCTATATACAAGAATATAACTACTATAATACTGCCCCTATATACAAGAATATAACTACTATAATACTGTCCCTATATACAAGAATATAACTACTATAATACTGCCCCCTATATACAAGAATATAACTACCAAAAATACTGCCCCTATATACAAGAATATAACTACTATAATACTGCCCCCTATATACATGAAAATAACTTCTATAATACTGCTACTATATACAAGAATATAACTACTATAATACTGCTCCCTATATACAAGAATATAACTACTATAATACTGCCCTCTATATACAATAATATAACTACTATAATACTGCCCTCTATATACAAGAATATAACTACTATAATACTGCTCCTCTATACAAGAATATAACTACTATAATACTGCCCCCTATATACAAGAATATAACTACTATAATACTGCCCTCTATATACAAGAATATAACTACTATAATACTGCCTCCTATATATAAGAATATAACTACTATAATACTGCTCCTATATACAAGAGTATAACTACTATAATACTGCCTCCTATATACAAGAATATAACTACTATAATACTGCTCCCTATATACAAGAATATAACTACTATAATACTGCCCCTTATATACAAGAATATAACTACTATATTACTGCCCCCTATATACAAGAATATAACTACTATAATACTGCCCCTATATACAAGAATATAACTACTATAATACTGCCCCTATATACAAGAATATAACTACTATAATACTGCCCCTATATACAAGAATATAACTACTATAATACTGCCCCTATATACAAGAATATAACTACTATAAGGGCATGACCACACGTGGCGGATTTCCTCCGCAACTGTCCGCATCAATGCCGCACAGAATCTGCGTTGCAGATTCTGCTGCGGATCTGCACAAAATGTGCAGTAAATTGATGCGGACTAGCTGCTGCGGACTGCGGTCAAAGTGCTTCCCTTCTCTCTATCAGTGCAGGATAGAGAGAAGGGACAGCACTTTCCCTAGTGAAAGTAAACGAAGTTCATACTTACCGCCCGTTGTCTTGGTGACGCGTCCGTCTTTCGGCATCCAGCCCGACCTCCCTGGATGACGCGCCAGTCCATGTGACCGCTGCAGCCTGTGCTTGGCCTGTGATTGGCTGCAGCCGTCACTTAGACTGAAACGTCATCCTGGGAGGCCGGACTGGAGACAGAAGCAGGGAGTTCTCGGTAAGTTTGAACTTATATTTTTTTACAGGTTGCTGTATATTGTGATCGGTAGTCACTGTCCCGGGTGCAGAAACAGTTACTGCCGATCGCTTAACTCTTTCAGCACCCTGGACAGTGACTATTTACAGACGTCTCCTAGCAACGCTCCCGTCATTACGGGAGCCCCATTGACTTCCTCAGTCTGGCTGTAGACCTAGAAATACATAGGTCCAGCCAGAATGAAGAAATGTCATGGCAAAAAAACAAGACGCA
>NC_134698.1:84507202-84744702 GCF_050947455.1 Rhinoderma darwinii
CCACATCTATGGCACAGTCGCGGTTGACCAGGGTAGTAACATACGCCTCTCTCCGAGCCCAGGTAGAAGGAGTGCGGCAGATGTCTGGTCACTCCATTCTCCTGAACCAGCTGGATCTTGACAGAATATCCTCCATTCCAGATCTCCTCCTCATCATAGATCTTTGTTGGCAGTCTCTTCACCTCACAATATCTGCTCAACCAGTGCTGCAAATCTGCCAGGGCCACCACCTCAGACTGGAACAGGACGGTGGCGGTGACTACCTGGGGTTTAGTCAGCTGGATGACATGTAGATGCTCCCACATCGCGTGCTCCTTTGTATCGTTATAAATACTCCAGAATAAGTCTAGACTATATTGCAGCTTGAAACTGATGTCATAATTCCTGCTGGAGGGAACGTGGATCAGAGCGAACACCTCAGAAGCTTTAAACTTCATAAACTCTTTCAACAAAACTTTCCCAATGTAGAGTCTGGAGGGGAGGTTTTCCTCTGGTCCTGAGTACCTGATTCTGACCGCGTTCCTCCTCTGAGGTGTGGGGTTAGTCGGTCTTGTGACGCTGGAGAACAGTCTCCTGTACTGAGGTCTGTCAGCAGGTGGGTCAGGACTGGACCTCTCCTCAGCTGATTGTACTGCAGATCCTCCTGTGTCTGCTCCTGATCGCTGTGTAACCTGCACTCCATTCACTGACACTGCGGACGGCTGAACCTCCAGAACAGGGTCTGCAATGTCCGCCTCAGCCTGTGCCACTGGTTCATCCGATATCAGACTGTCAATCACCGCGCTGAGCGAGGTCTCACTTATAATATCAGGACATGAGGCACTTTCTTGCTCACTCCCAGGAGTGCCACTCGCATTCACTTCATCAGTACTGCACATAGAGTCTACTGCAGTTAACCCCTCGTCAGCTGGCACACATTTCTCTGCAGCTTTAGCAGCATTTGTGTTGGCTGATTGCACAGACCCCACACATGATGAGAGATGTGATCCTCCAGCCACCGCACACTCATATCTTCCAGGGTTTCCCTGCTCCACAATATTATACACAGTCTTATAGTCAGTGTCTTTTTTTGCAATGATATTTTTTCTCTTCACAGTTTGGGCTCTAGTCTCCCTTTTGTTCTCAATTGCCCAGTTCTTTATTTTGGGTACTGTGCATGATTCTTTCTGCAATTTCTCCTTCAATATAACCAGCTCACGTGTGCAAACATCCAGACACTCACATTTCATCAGCTTTGCCTTTGGATCAGTCTCTTGGTTAATTTCAGTTCTCAATTTGCGAACTTGCATTTCCATTTTAAAGATATTTTTCTTTGTCATTTTTGTGCACAATTCACCAACATCATGAGATTCAGTTGACTCACCAGCCACCATTTCCAGATCATCACCTCCACCATCTCCATGCTGCAGGTCAAACTCCAGACTCTGGGCTTTCCCAGGATCATCAGCCCAGGACCCCTCCCCTCCACCTGGGTCAGAAGCCATGCATAGTCCTAACAGGGAGCTCACAAGCACACGTCTATCCTCTCCTATGGACAAGAATATAACTACTATAATACTGCCCCCTATATACAAGACTATAACTACTATAATACTGCCCCATATACAAGAATAGAACTACTATAATACTGCTCCTATATACAAGAATATAACTACTATAATACTGTTCCTATATACAAGAATATAACTACTATAATACTGCTCCCTATATACAAGAATATAACTACTATAATACTGCCCCTATTTACAAGAATATAACTACTATAATACTGCCTCCTATATACAAGAATATAACTACTATAATACTGCTCCTATATACAAGAATATAACTACTATAATACTGCTCCCTATATACAAGAATATAACTACTATAATACTGCTCCTATATACAAGAATATAACTACTATAATACTGCCCCTATATACAAGAATATAACTACTATAATACTGCTCCTATATACAAGAATATAACTACTATAATACTGCCCCCTATATACAAGAATATAACTACTATAATACTGCTCCCTATATACAAGAATATAACTACTATAATACTGCTCCTATATACAAGAATATAACTACTATAATACTGCCCCTATATACAAGAATACAACTACTATAATACTGCCCCCTATATACAAGAATATAACTACTATAATACTGCTCCCTATATACAAGAATATAACTACTATAATACTGCTCCTATATACAAGAATATAACTACTATAATACTGCCCCTATATACAAGAATACAACTACTATAATACTGCCCCTATATACAAGAATATAACTACTATAATACTGCCCCTATATACAAGAGTACAACTACTATAATACTACCCCTATATACAAGAATATAACTACTATAATACTGCTCCTATATACAAGACTATAACTACTATAATACTGACCCTATATACAAGAATATAACTACTATAATACTGCTCCTATATACAAGAATATAACTACTATAATACTGACCCTATATACAAGAATATAACTACTATAATAGTGCTCCTATATACAAGAATATAACTACTATAATACTGCCCCTATATACAAGAATATAACTACTATAATACTGCTCCTATATACAAGAATATAACTACTATAATACTGCCCCTATATACAAGAATATAACTACTATAATACTGCTCCTATATACAAGAATATAACTACTATAATACTGCCTATATACAAGAATATAACTACTATAATACTGCCCCATATACAAGACTATAACTACTATAATACTGCCCCCTATATACAAGAATATAACTACTATAATATAAAGAAAAAAAAAGAAAATGTGGTTATTACAAACCATACCTAAAGAACCCAAAGTTGCAATATAATATGGCACGGTGCCATTCCTGATATAAGATAATGAAAAAAGAAAAAGAAAAGAAAAAGATCCAGAAATATAACTAGGCACTCTTGGGTTCAGTAAAAATAAATAATTATTTTATTTTTTGAATCCAGATAATACTGGTAAAGTTAAATTTATACATAAATACACAAAAAAGACCAATTTAAAAAGAGAATTCTCCTGGCCAGGAAAAGAACATACAATAAACCTTCAAATCATAAGTAATATTGCCTGATGGATATATAGCATGATGTATATGTTTTACACGTTTTTACAAAAAGATTTCCAAATTTAAAACCACTGGACTGTGTTCACACTTGCGGTTTCCAAACATATATGTAATTTGTATCACAATATTGCCAAAGTACCTATTTGAAGCAACTGGTAAAGATATTATTAACGAGATTTACTTCATATGCATGTAAAATGACTTGACTCTCAAAATAAAAGAGTAGCCTCACGATATGTGGTTATAAGCGTGCTTCTTTCTTTCATCAAGTGGATCGATAATTCCAATTCAAATCTAATGGTGATAGGAAGTCTTTTCACAGACCCTTGGGTCAATGTATACCCTCAAGCAGTTGGACTTTGAAATAAGATATAAGCTTATATGGGTTTTTACCTTCACCTCCGACATCCAGTAAGTGCCGGGAAGACCATGCAGGGAGGTAATTGACTCCGGTGTAAGGAATGGCAGATCTCCTCAAGAGGGAAGTTCGCCTGTGTGGCCACACATTTGATTTCAAAGCATCCACATCTCCACCATTGCTTCCCTTGGCACTTTCCTCTATTGATCCATGCAGGCAATAACCGCTGTACTCACGGAGGTAAGGGCCCAACAATGCAGGATCGCACACTGATATTTCAGGTAAATTAAAGGCACTCCAAGAGGAACAGACCCAACTGGACAGGATCGCACGCCGGCAGCCAGGTAGATAATTATTCCAACGTATGTTCCTTTCCACGTGTGATCTTCAACACTGGACAGGTATTCTCTAGGCAGGGTTAGGACGTCACTACCTGCCCCATTGATTAGAACAGCTGACGCGTTTCATCCCTGGACGGGATTTCTTCAGAGCAGTTTGACAAGTGCTGCCAAACACACTATATTTATAGTGACCCAAATTCATTCATTGGTTCCATAATAGAAAACATAATGTTTCACACAAAGATATTATGGATATTATATATTTAAATCTTACATGAGATGCTGCAATGATATATATCTCTCAATTTAAATAACAGGCAAAAATATTTTTATATTCAAACAAACAATTATAATATCCAAAAAATCAAATTCATAGATATATTCAGTATTTATCCGGAGGAGGGCAATCAGTGGTGTGTCTCTACTTGGTCACAATAAGACCAATAGTTGAATTTTACATAATAATATAATTACTGCCTGAATTCTGTTATTAATATTAATTCTTCCGTGAATACGGATAACTACTACCATCCAGATTTTGTAGTGGATTTATAGAGGAACAAGTTTTTCTTCAATAAGGGATCCCCCCTTAAATCATTATAACACAAGATGAAATCTGTTCAATTCTTTAAATATATATTATATGGGATATATCCAACCATACACATAAATAAATGGGATACAGATAATACTTCAGGGGAGGCAGGGAAGGAGAACCACTACCTATTAAGGCATCAGGACCCGGGTCCCCACCACCCCCAAAGCAGAATCGATCCCAATAAAATCAAAATTAGTTTGATAATTTTACTACTAGATTACATCATACTAGGCATATGCGTATATAAGACTATGGTAAATAATAGGAGCCATCGTGAGATTCCAAAGAGGGGGGCAGGAATGGGGATCCAGCATCAATAGAGCCAAAGATCCCCAATTCCCACCACCCATAGAGAGCTAAATTCAACTCCCATCAATATAGAAGATTACAGAAATTGAAAATTATGTTAATTCATTTGATATCATTTATCCAATTGATTGATCATTCCATATTGGGAATAAATTTGCTCCTAATCATACCACTAAAAAGATTATAATTATATGGAAAATATGGTATCCAGATAGAGGCATATTAGAATTTTACTATCAGGTTTCCAAAAATAAAAACCAGAGAGTATGTATATTAAATCCAAAGGTTTCACAACCAATTTTCTAGGTCATTCTCAAAAGATGACATAATAAGGGTCCCATTCTTTAATCCAATATTCCTTTGTCAAAGATTATTTGTATCCAAAACTAGCTAACTCGAAGATACTGAAAATTGAGGGAAACATAGGACAGTCTCTTAGACCCCAACTGTTCAAAGAAACATATTAAATTTAATTTCATTATTTAGTCCCCTGGGATTCAAAGTTCTTAGTGTATAAATCCACATAGTTTCCTTCTGGAGGAGTATTCGATTGAGATCACCTCCCCTTCTATCTTGGAATAATTGATAAATCCCCATGAACTTTAGGCCAGTTGGTGATTGGGCATGGTATGTTTTAAAATGTGCAGCTAGAGGATTAGCCATTTCACCCTTGGTAATATCTCTAATATGTTCGCTAATGCGAACATGTAATTCTCGTTTCGTTTTCCCTATGTATTGTTTCCCACATGGGCAAATAATGGAGTAAACAACCATGGTTGAGCGGCAATTGATGAAATTATAGACTTTAAATTCCCTCTTGTGTTCACTATCCAGAAAAGTGTCTGATTTTAAAACGTACTTACAACATTTACAAGAACCACACATAAACATTCCTTTTGGACGTTTCTGTAGCCATTTCTCATTACTTGGGGTCCTTCTCTTAAACTCAGAACTCACCAACAAATTCCTCAGAGTGGGGGCCTTTCTTGGGACCATACTCGGTACATTCCCAACTATTGAGTTAATTCTTTTATCCAAAGTTAAATGTGGCCAGTTTTTAATCATCAGATTCCGAAGTATGTTCCAATGGGACCCATACCTTGAAATGAATCTGACTCTATTGTCACTGTTATCTTTTTTACCTCTCTTGAGAATTTCCTCTCTATTCTGCCTAGATGCCCTATTGTATCCTTTCTTAATCATTTTCTTGGGGTAACCCCTATCTTCAAAGCGAGATGATAGATCTTGTGCTTCGCTTTTGAAGTCCCTGAAATCGGTACAATTACGGCGAATTCGAAGAAATTCGCTTATCGGGATCCCCTTAATTTGAGAGGGAAAATGATGGCTACTTGCTGCCAAAAGGGTATTACCTGATGTTGGTTTCCGATATGTAGTCGTTTTTAATTTATTTCCTTCCCTATGAATATTAAGATCTAAAAAACTAATATGATCTTCACTATAAGAGAAGGTTAAAAGGATATTTAGTTCATTGGAGTTTAAATCCCCAATAAAACTTTCAAGTAAATCCAAAGGTCCCTTCCAACACAAAAGGACATCGTCCATGTATCTAAGCCAAGCGGATGCGCATTTCCTGAAGAGAGGATGAGGGTATACTATAAACTCTTCCCACCAGCCCAGATGCAAACAGGCATACGATGGTGCACAAGAGGATCCCATGGCCGTTCCACGAATCTGACGATAAAATTTGCCATCAAAAGAGAAGCAGTTATAATTCAAAACGAATTCCAACATTTCAATAATAAATTCATTTTGATGGGCCCAGTCTCCTCCTCTCCTCTCCAGGAAATGCGCAGCCGCTTTAAGGCCAACATCATGTGGGATGGAGGTATACAATGACTCCACATCCAATCCCACCAGGATGAAGTCTTCCTCAAGATTTAAATTGTCAATTTTATTTAAAAGATCCCCCGTATCCAATACAAAAGATGGAAGTGTACGGACAAAAGGTTTTAATTTTTCGTCTATGTATTTACCAAGATGATCTGTTGGGCCATCACACCCCGAAATGATGGGTCTACCCGGGGGTTAATATCTTTACCAGTTGCTTCAAATAGGTACTTTGGCAATATTGTGATACAAATTACATATATGTTTGGAAACCGCAAGTGTGAACATAGCCCAGCGGTTTTAAATTTGGAAATCTTTTTGTAAAAACGTGTAAAACATATACATCATGCTATATATCCATCAGGCAATATTACTTATGATTTGAAGGTTTATTGTATGTTCTTTTCCTGGCCAGGAGAATTCTCTTTTTAAATTGGTCTTTTTTGTGTATTTATGTATAAATTTAACTTTACCAGTATTATCTGGATTCAAAAAATAAAATAATTATTTATTTTTACTGAACCCAAGAGTGCCTAGTTATATTTCTGGATCTTTTTCTTTTCTTTTTCTTTTTTCATTAACTACTATAATACTGCCACTATATACAAGAATATAACTACTATAATACTGCCCCCTATATACAAGAATATAACTACTATAATACTGCCCCCTATATACAAGAATATAACTACTATAATACTGCCCCCTATATACAAGAATATAACTACTATAATACTGCCCCTATATACAAGAATATAACTACTATAATACTGCTCCTATATACAAGAATATAACTACTATAATACTGCCCCCTATATACAAGAATATAACTACTATAATACTGCCCCCTATATACAAGAATATAACTACTATACTACTGCTCCTATATATATAAGAATATAACTACTATAATACTGGCCGTATGTACAAAAATATAACTACTATAATACTGCCACTATATACAAGAATATAACTACTATAATACTGCTCCTATATACAAGAATATAACTACTATAATACTGCCCCTATATACAAGAATATAACTACTATAATACTGCCCCCTATATACAAGAATATAACTACTATAATACTGCCCCCTATATACAAGAATATAACTACTATAATACTGCCCCTATATACAAGAATATAACTACTATAATACTGACCCTATATACAAGAATATAACTACTATAATACTGCTCCTATATACAAGAATATAACTACTATAATACTGCCCCATATACAAGACTATAACTACTATAATACTGCCCCCTATATACAAGAATATAACTACTATAATACTGCCACTATATACAAGAATATAACTACTATAATACTGCCCCCTATATACAAGAATATAACTACTATAATACTGCCCCCTATATACAAGAATATAACTACTATAATACTGCCCCCTATATACAAGAATATAACTACTATAATACTGCCCCTATATACAAGAATATAACTACTATAATACTGCTCCTATATACAAGAATATAACTACTATACTACTGCTCCTATATATAAGAATATAACTACTATAATACTGGCCCTATGTACAAGAATATAACTACTATAATACTGCCACTATATACAAGAATATAACTACTATAATACTGCTCCTATATACAAGAATATAACTACTATAATACTGCCCCCTATATACAAGAATATAACTACTATAATACTGCCCCTATATACAAGAATATAACTACTATAATACTGCCCATATATACAAGAATATAACTACTATAATACTGCTCCTATATACAAGAATATTACTACTATTATACTGCTCCCATATACAAGAATATAACTACTATAATACTGCCCCCTATATACAAGAATATAACTACTATAATACTGCCCCTATATACAAAAATATAACTACTATAATACTGCTCCTATATACAAGAATATAACTACTATAATACTGCCCCTATATACAAGAATATAACTACTATAATACTGCCCCTATATACAAGAATATAACTACTATAATACTGCCCCTATATACAAGAATATAACTACTATAATACTGCCCCTATATAGAAGAATATAACTACTATAATACTGCTCCTATATACAAGAATATAACTACTGTAATACTGCCCCCTATATACAAGAATATAACTACTATAATACTGCTCCTATATACAAGAATATAACTACTATAATACTGCCCCCTATATACAAGAATATAACTACTATAATACTGCCCCCTATATACAAGAATATAACTGCTATAATACTGCCCCCTATATACAAGAATATAACTACTATAATACTGCTCCTATATACAAGAATATAACTGCTATAATACTGCCCTATATACAAGAATATAACTACTATAATACTGCTCCCTATATACAAGAATATAACTACTATAATACTGCTCCCTATATACAAGAATATAACTACTATAATACTGCCCCGTATATACAAGAATATAACTACTATAATACTGCTCCTATATACAAGAATATAACTACTATAATACTGCCCCCATATACAAGAATATAACTACTATAATACTGCTCATATATACAAGAATATAACTACTATAATACTGCCCCCTATATACAATAATATAACTACTATAATACTGCCCCTATATACAAGAATATAACTACTATAATACTGCCCCCTATATACAATAATATAACTACTATAATACTGCTCCTATATACAAGAATATAACTACTATAATACTGCCCCCTATATACAAGAATATAACTACTATAATACTGCCCCCTATATACAAGAATATAACTACTATAATACTGCCCCCTATATACAAGAATATAACTACTATAATACTGCCCCCTATATACAAGAATATAAGAAATTCCCCAGTCCTTTTAAATAATACATTTATGAATTTCTCCAATCTCATGTAGGATTTTAGCGTTTGAAGGGGTTGTGCAGCTTTGACCACTTTCTCTATTTGGAAGGTTCCCCAACGATAAGCTGATGATGGGAAGGGGAGGTCTTGTTGCTGGGACCCCTTGTGTATCACGCTTAATACTGGAGAGTGTATTTGGAGATAGATGTTTTCTGATGCACTGGACAGCAATTAATCAGAAAACCAGGAGTGGTGAGGAGGTGCTGGAGTAAAGGTCAAAGTCATGCTAAAGGACGCCAGAATTGGATAAGGAGCGTATAGGCAAGATTATCTAGCAATTACCTACAGGCGGAGTGCTCTTTTAAAGCCTAAGTGATGTCATCAGGCTGAGACTCGTCGGCTTCCTAGGCAACACAACACTCACACTATAAGGGCGGGTTCACACATAGCGGAATTTCACTTAAATTCCGCTGCGGACACTCCGCAGCGTTAATCCGCAGCGGAGCCGTTTCTCCATTGACTTTCACTTTAATTTAGCAGTGTTCGTTTACACGATGCGTACAATTCCGCTGCGGAGCATAGGCTGCGGAGCGGAATTTGGTGTTCGCAGCATGCTCTGTCTGTTGCGGAGCAGTGGCGGACTGGTTGCGGACTCATGGCGGAATTTCTCCATTGACTTCAATGGAGAGTCAAAATTCCGCAATGAAGTCCGCAGATCTTATGTGTGCTGCGGAGCGTATTGTTTTTACTACCATGACATTTCTTCATTCTGGCTGGACCTATGTATTTCTAGGTCTACAGCCAGACTGAGGAAGTCAATGGGGCTCCCGTAATGACGGGAGCGTTGCTAGGAGACGTCTGTAAATAGTCACTGTCCAGGGTGCTGAAAGAGTTACGCGATCGGCAGTAACTGTTTCTGCACCCGGGACAGTGACTACCGATCTCAATATACAAGTATCTGTAAAAAAAAATATAAGTTCATACTTACCGAGAACTCCCTGCGTCTGTCTCCAGTCCGGCCTCCCAGGATGACGTTTCAGTGTAAGTGACGGCTGCAGCCAATCACAGGCCAAGCACAGGCTGCAGCGGTCACATGGACTGGAGCGTCATCCAGGGAGGTCGGGCCGGATGCCGAAAGAGGGACGCGTCACCAAGACAACGGGCGGTAAGTATGAATTTCTTTGACTTTCACTAGGGAAAGTGCTGTCCCTTCTCTCTATCCTGCACTGAATAGGGAGAAGAGAAGCACTTTTCCTGCAGTCCGCAGCGGCCAGTCCGCATCAATTTTCTGCACATTTTGTGCAGATCCGCTGCAGAATCTGCAACGCAGATTCTGTGCGGCATTGATGCGGACAGTTGCGGAGGAATTCCGCCATGTGTGGTCATGCCCTAACTGCTGGCCAATAGCAGCAGAGCGGCCATGACATCACCTGTGACATTGTGATCTCATTTGCAGGGCAGCGGGTGAGTTCTCTGATTATAGATCGTTCCTAATCGTTAGGAGAAATCACTTCCGATCGTGTGATTGACAATTATCGTTCCGTGTATGGGCTCCTTTAATCGGACGCTGGTCCCAGCAGCTCTCGCTCTTGTTCATATCACTGGATAGTAATTAGCACGATTCAGCTTCACATTTGTTCCAGCGCCGCTGCCTGTAATGTTTTGAAAATCAATAAAATGCAAAAAGCCATTAAAAAGTAATTACTCCATGTGCCAATGAGCAGCATGGAGCTCAACAAATGAGTAAACAACAAAAGTAAAGCAGATCTGTTATCAGAGAGGGAGAGATCCGGAATATCTGTTATATCTGTAGGTGAAGGGTTATACTCAGCACTGTGAGGGTAGGTGTAAGGTTATACTCAGCAGTGTGAGGGTAGGTGTAGGGTTATACTCAGCACTGTGAGGGTAGGTGTAGGGTTATACTCAGCAGTGTCAGGGTAGGTGTAAGGTTATACTCAGCAGTGTGAGGGTAGGTGTAGGGTTATACTCAGCAGTGTGAGGGTAGGTGTAAGGTTATACTCAGCAGTGTGAGGGTAGGTGTAGGGTTATACTCAGCACTGTGAGGGTAGGTGTAGGGTTATACTCAGCAGTGTGAGGGTAGGTGTAGGGTTATACTCAGCAGTGTGAGGGTAGGTGTAGGGTTATGCTCAGCAGTGTCAGGGTAGGTGTAGTGTTATACTCAGCAGTGTGAGAGTAGGTGTAGTGTTATACTCAGCAGTGTGAGGGTAGGTGTAGGGTTATACTCAGCAGTGTGAGGGTAGGTGTAGGGTTATACTCAGCAGTGTGAGAGTAGGTGTAGTGTTATACTCAGCAGTGTGAGGGTAGGTGTAGGGTTATACTCAGCAGTGTGAGGGTAGGTGTAGGATTATACTCAGCAGTGTGAGGGTAGGTGTAGGGTTATACTCAGCAGTGTGAAGGTAGGTGTAGGGTTATACTCAGCAGTGTGAGGGTAGGTGTAGGGTTATACTCAGCAGTGTGAGGGTAGGTGTAATGTTATACTCAGCAGTGTGAGGGTAGGTGTAGGGTTATACTCAGCAGTGTGAGGGTAGGTGTAGGGTTATACTCAGCAGTGTGAGGGTAGGTGTAAGGTTATACTCAGCAGTGTGAGGGTAGGTGTAGGGTTATACTCAGCAGTGTGAGGGTAGGTGTAGGGTTATACTCAGCAGTGTGAGGGTAGGTGTAAGGTTATACTCAGCAGTGTGAGGGTAGGTGTAGGGTTATACTCAGCAGTGTGAGGGTAGGTGTAGGGTTATACTCAGCAGTGTGAAGGTAGGTGTAGGGTTATACTCAGCAGTGTGAGGGTAGGTGTAGGGTTATACTCAGCAGTGTGAGGGTAGGTGTAGGGTTATACTCAGCAGTGTGAGGGTAGGTGTAGGTTTATACTCAGCAGTGTGAGGGTAGGTATAGTGTTATACTCAGCAGTGTGAGGGTAGGTGTAGGGTTATACTCAGCAGTGTGAGGGTTGGTGTAGGGTTATACTCAGCAGTGTGAGGGTAGGTGTAGTGTTATACTCAGCAGTGTGAGGGTAGGTGTAGTGTTATACTCAGCAGTGTGAGGGTAGGTGTAGGGTTATGCTCAGCAGTGTGAGGGTAGGTGTAAGGTTATACTCAGCAGTGTGAGGGTAGGTGTAGGGTTATACTCAGCAGTGTGAGGGTAGGTGTAGGGTTATACTCAGCAGTGTGAGAGTAGGTGTAGTGTTATACTCAGCAGTGTGAGGGTAGGTGTAGGGTTATACTCAGCAGTGTGAGGGTAGGTGTAGGGTTATACTCAGCAGTGTGAGGGTAGGTGTAGGGTTATACTCAGCAGTGTGAGGGTATGTGTAGGATTATACTCAGCAGTGTGAGGGTAGGTGTAAGGTTATGCTCAGCAGTGTCAGGGTAGGTGTAAAGTTATACTCAGCAGTGTGAGGGTAGGTGTAGGATTATACTCAGCAGTGTGAGGGTAGGTGTAGGGTTATACTCAGCAGTGTGAGGGTAGGTGTAGGATTATACTCAGCAGTGTGAAGGTAGGTGTAGGGTTATACTCAGCAGTATGAGGGTAGGTGTAGGGTTATACTCAGCAGTGTGAGGGTAGGTGTAGGGTTATACTCAGCAGTGTGAGGGTAGGTGTAGGGTTATGCTCAGCAGTGTCAGGGTAGGTGTAGTGTTATACTCAGCAGTGTGAGGGTAGGTGTAGGGTTATACTCAGCAGTGTGAGGGTAGGTGTAGGGTTATACTCAGCAGTGTGAGGGTAGGTGTAGTGTTATACTCAGCAGTGTGAGGGTAGGTGTAGGGTTATACTCAGCAGTGTGAGGGTAGGTGTAGGGTTATACTCAGCAGTGTGAGGGTAGGTGTAGGGTTATACTCAGCAGTGTGAGGGTAGGTGTAAGGTTATGCTCAGCAGTGTCAGGGTAGGTGTAAGGTTATACTCAGCAGTGTGAGGGTAGGTGTAGGGTTATACTCAGCAGTGTGAGGGTAGGTGTAGGGTTATACTCAGCAGTGTGAGGGTAGGTGTAGGGTTATACTCAGCAGTGTGAGGGTAGGTGTAAGGTTATGCTCAGCAGTGTCAGGGTAGGTGTAAGGTTATACTCAGCAGTGTGAGGGTAGGTGTAGGATTATACTCAGCAGTGTGAGGGTAGGTGTAGGGTTATACTCAGCAGTGTGAAGGTAGGTGTAGGGTTATACTCATCAGTATGAGGGTAGGTGTAGGGTTATAGTTCATCTTGAGACTTGATGCAGGGTATAGATTCAACATGTTTGAGTATTAAATAGTTTCCATATACTGCTGAGTAACAGATTACAATGAAATTAATACGTAGCTGCAACAGAGTTGTAACCACATCTTCCGATGTGCAGCTCTGGATGTGAATAGAGTAAAAAAAAAAATTGATGTATCAGCAGAATTGTAAGTTCATCTCTGGTCGTGACTAGATTATGATGTAACTCAGGATCAGCACATATAAGTAAAGCAAAGTATTCACTCGGTGTTAGGCCCTGTTCACATGCTGTAGATTTGCTGCAGATTTTTCATGTATTTTTTAAGCCAGAACCAATACAGAAGAAATATATAATGGAGGCCTCATATGTCGGCTCTCATGGATCCAATTCTGGTTTGGGTTTAAAAATGAATGCAAAATCTGCAGATAATCTGCACAGTGTGAACAAGTCCTTATACAGGTTTATTTATGAGGATCCCTGCAATGCCCATAACATGACCCGCTGTAGTGATGAGGAGATACAGGGAGGTAGCAGTGTTGGAGGAGTTGAATGTCATTGCTGAGTATAAGTGGCGCGGCGTCCTGCTCGCAGCTGGTAAATGAGACGATGGTGAGATAATAGAAGTGATTGCGCTGACTCGCACTTTACACAATGCAGCTTCTTCCTCTTCCTGTGATTCGCCATTATTCCGAGAACTTGGATCTCGCTGCGCCAGGCCGCGCCGCCCTGAGTGTCACTTCTCTGTCACCGGCAGCATACATATCATTTACTGCTTACTGCTTAATTATTATCTGTTGTGCCGGCGGTGGAAATACCTGACGCTGCGCCGGCTAATTCCACTGTATCGGGAGCGTGTGCGTCTGTCTGAGCGAGATCTTGTCACACAAGTCGATTTCCTCGTCAGCGCTTCGCTGGATAACGTGCCGTTGGATTCTTCTTTGGTGCCAAGAACGTCTCGAAGACTCCGTTCACTTCTTATTTTCCAAGAGCCGGAAATTAAACCGCCACAACAGACGCAACAAGTCGATAATTGCAGCCACCAGAGACGATTCGGAGCAGTTATTACCTATGAGATCTGAAGCTGTGTAATAAAATCTCCAGACATTTGTAGGAGATCCTTGTGTGACCGGGTGACCGAGGAAGGAGAAGCTGCTGATATTAATAGTAACAATGCAGGGGGGACACAATGTATCCTGTGCAGGTGAGAGGTCACGGCCCCCTAATCACAAGTCCGGCTGTCCTTACATTACATGTCCGGGACGGAGCGCAAGAATTTATTTCACGTCCGTGTGCTGGCCACACGGACAACTGAAAATCGATGGGGCCATTCAGACACGCGCTGTTTTTTTCACATTGCGTGTGTCCGTTGTGTGAAACTCACTGCAGAGACGTTTTTATGGTGTGTTTTTGCAGACCATGCAGCCCATTGAATTCAGTGGGTGCGTGAAAACACGGACAGCACACGGACGTCATCCATGTGCTGTCCGTGATTCACGCAACGGTCGTGAAAGAAATGATGAGGAGAAAAAAAAAACACCTTCCGTTTTTTTTTGCTAATGTAAAAAAAGCACATGACATACACGTGCGCAAAACGTACACATTGGTGGGAATAAGGCCTTACAATTACTGGTGGATCGTTAGATATAAGGGGGGCTCCACACTGAGCTACTGGGGAGCAGGGGGTCCATACACTGTTCTTGCACGGGGGCCTCTTGCTGTCTGCGATCCCCCCAGAACCCCCTCCCCCTCCGATCACAGACGCAGCAGTGAGGATATCACAGGGTACATTATATATCCTGGATCCATCTCATCATTTATAGTCACAACGTCCTCCCACAATTCTCTGCTCTCCCCCTGTTCATCCTGATCTTCCTGGTTCAGCGGTGACTGATGAATAAATAGAAGGGGGGGGGGGGTGTAATGCTAATTATAGTGCATATTTATCATGCCAGAATTGGGTGACAGCCGCGAAGAGCACGCCGTGCAGCCTAAATAACAGATCAGGCCATGGTGCAAGTACCCGGGTGGCAGGCAGATCAGCTGAAGGGGCCCAACTCCATTGTTAAAGGAGCTGCAGAGGTGAGTGGGGGGCAGTCTAAGGTGGAGGGTCCGAGGAAAAAAGCGCAGAGACCTCGATAAGTCTAACAACGCGTCCTCTGCAGATCCGTCCACAGAGAATAGCGCGGTGCGACAGACATTACTGAGGAGCTTCAGCACCAAGTCCCTTCTCTGGTCTCCATGTGATCCCCGATCCAGCGCTGGGTCCCGGCCGCCATCTTCCTCTGGGGGTGTAAGCCGCCTCGACTCAATGTGAAAACACAGACCTGCAGTGCAGATCCAGCGCGGACCCCTCTGATGTGACCACTGGGAACATCAGGCCCCCCCATGGTCATAGACACTGCACTGGAGACCGCTGGTCAATGTCACATCTGGGAACGATTACCGTTACCCGTCGCGTGTTTAGCTGACTAATCGCTGCCCTGTGAGGCGCTCGCTCTGCGGTCGGTTTGGCAGCGAGGACTCCCCGTCCTGGTAACACTTTCCTGGACGATGACGTCAGACAAGGACAATAATGACGGTATAAAGTCTGTTGTAATTCATTAGCAGCAAACAAGAGATATTTTCACGGCTCAGGGACGAGGCGGCCGCGCCCCTTAGACCCCAGGAAACGCCTCGTCTCCGCCACATTCACTTTTTTGGCCATTATTAGAGCATGGTCAGACGTGGCGGAATTGCTCTGGAAATCCGCAGCGGACCCGTTTCTCCATTGCCTTCCACAGCTTTGTGGTTGTGTTCGTTTACACGTTGCGGACAATTCCTCTGCGGAGCATAGGCTGCGGTGCGGAATTTGGTGTCCGCAGCATACAATGGTTGTTGCGGACGTGTAGCGGACTTGTTGCGGACTCATTGCGGAACTTCTCCATTGACTTCAATGGAGATTCTAAATTCCGCAATGAAGTCTGCAGCTGTCATGCACATGTTATGTGTGCTGCGGATGCGTCTTGCTTTTACTAACATGACATTTCTTCATTCTGGCTGGACCTATGTATTTCTATGTATTTCTATGTGTTTCTATGTGTTTCTATGTATTTCTATGTATTTCTATGTGTTTCTATGTGTTTCTATGTGTTTCTATGTATTTCTATGTGTTTCTATGTGTTTCTATGTATTTCTATGTGTTTCTATGTGTTTCTATGTATTTCTATGTGTTTCTATGTGTTTCTATGTATTTCTATGTGTTTCTATGTGTTTCTATGTGTTTCTATGTGTTTCTATGTATTTCTATGTGTTTCTATGTGTTTCTATGTATTTCTATGTGTTTCTATGTATTTCTATGTGTTTCTATGTGTTTCTATGTATTTCTATGTATTTCTATGTGTTTCTATGTATTTCTATGTATTTCTATGTGTTTCTATGTATTTCTATGTGTTTCTATGTGTTTCTATGTGTTTCTATGTATTTCTATGTGTTTCTATGTGTTTCTATGTATTTCTATGTATTTCTATGTGTTTCTATGTATTTCTATGTATTTCTATGTGTTTCTATGTGTTTCTATGTGTTTCTATGTGTTTTTATGTGTTTCTATGTATTTCCAGGTCTACAGCCAGACTGAGATGAAATGTTTTAAAAGACGGCAGGAAGTATCTTCATCTGAATACGCAACGGCTAATCCGCAGCAATTTCCTGCACATTTTAGGCAAAGCCGCAACGGAATCTGCAACGCAGAAATACGCCATGTCTGGCCATGCCCTTAATGTGAATGAAGTCTAATCCTCGTATAACCTGCAGCTTTCTCATAGACTTTGTGCTTCAATCCTTCACTATTTGGGAAAGTTCTTGATTACATCCAGAAGATGAAAACCTGTCCTGATCTTCTCACACAGCTGATGGTTTGTTACAACGTAGCAGTGTAGACAATCTGCTGTAAGCTAAACCCAGCAGCACAGCTCTTACCTAAACTGAAACATTGTTACAAGGCCTCAGCTGATCCTACTCGATCAGAATAAGATTTAAGCCTCCGGATGTACATAAGAATGTTCCCAATCACTGACAGCAAACAGAGGTGTTGAAAATGGTGAAGAATTACAGTACAATGTGTTTTAGAAAGTGGCAAAGCTTTGCGCACACTGTAGACTGATGCGGCGCTGCCAGGTCATCTGTAGGTAGATCTGCGAGAAGCTGAGCGGTGATTGAGTTTCCGCACATGGAGAACTTTAAACTCCCATAAAAGTATTAAGAACACAAAAGACTTCCAAATGTGAGCGGCTCCGATGACAGAACATTAAAGTGGCAGCGCCAGGATGAGTGACGGCTGGCGGCAGATGCCAGGACGGCTCCTCCGAGTGCTTTATCTGCTCCATGACATTTTCGCATGATGGGTAATAACGCTGCTCGGGGACACGGAGACAAGTCGTATTTTTACCATTATTATCAAAATTATAGGGGAAGAAACCCCTGAGCTGTGGAAGCGCGCCGTTCTCCGGTGAACCTTCCCTGTATGGCCGCTGGGCAGCGGAGACGTTACACTCCGCTCTATGATTCATAAGAACTTCCAAATACCAGCAGGCCGGGCAAAGCTGCCAGCTACAGTGATGGACGGTCAGGCGACAGCTGCGGCTACAGTGATGGACGGTCAGGCGACAGCTGCGGCTCCAGACACACGGATCCCAAGACTCCGACACTGATCAGAACCTGACGGGCAGAAAAGATCCAAACAATAAGTCAATAGCATGAAGAGAACAACTCCCCTCATCATCACATCCACCCGCAGGCTCCATCTGAACCCAGGACGGAGGTTTAGGTTTCACAACTGAACTGTACATATAACATCAAGTAACCAGCAAATACTTGACTTACCTTGTGCGGATTAATATCATGTTTTATACTCCAGTCACATCCAGAGCTGCAGTCACAATTCTGCTATAACATAATCTCATACTCCAGTCACATATAGAGCTGCGTATAGGCTGGGTTTCCACATGGCGTTTTTGCCAGAGACGCAGTCACATTTCTACAGTTACATTACGGCTTGTACGATTATTCGGGGTCCTTGTTTGTATTTTGCATTAGACACTCATTTTTTGGCTGGTAATTTCAACTAAACCTATTTGATGGTGGTGAACTCTGGGCGCGAAAACCCAACTGCGAGGGGCGTGCGGTCCTGGCGCTGCGAGCTGCATTTATGATACTGTTACATGGTGTATTATACTCCAATCACATCCAGACCTGCATTTATAATTATACTGTTACAGGATGTATTATACACTAGTCACATCCAGTGCTGCATTTATAATTATACTGTTGCATGATGTATTGTTACATGATGTATTATGCTCCAGTCACATCCAGAGCTGCATTCGTACGTTTTCTTACTGTCAGCTGGAATTCAAAAGTATTGCACTGACAGAAACACGGCCAAAAGGAAATTTCGTTTTCTTCTAGATCCCATTACAGTTCCTGCACTAAATCCCCCACACCACGCTCCATACATTTCGGCAGATCATATTCTGTATAGGCCCTGCACCAGATGTTGTGTGAACTCAGACATAAGAAGCCAGTAGAATTGTGATTACAGCTCTGGATGTGACACAAGTCTAGGACATCCAGGGGGTCACATGCTGATATAATAGGAATATCTATTTGTGTGTGATTCGGAGGTGGAGCGTCACTTTGCGGCTGATTCAGGCTCAACTAATTAACCGTTCAATCCCTGTGCAGAATTTTCTTCTAACTTCCCTTCAGTGTCTTCTCTCCAGTTCTGGCAGCGAGAATCCCGGGATCTGAGCACAATGGATGGAAATTACTGGAAAAAGTTCATTTTGAGGTTGGACTGAAAGCGGAATTGTGTAAATTGCTTCTTCTGCTTTACAATAGACAATTACAATGTTGCTCAATTTGATAAACAATTATTTCTTTTCAATCAGAGTCCGGGGCTTGGATATTGATATATTCAGAGATATAACTGCGTAACTAAGCAGATCTGAGGGGGCAGCGCACTGCAAAGCACATGTCATGTTGTGAACCTACAAATTATACATAAATCAATACCTCTGCTAGCTGTTATGTCCTGTTTTTATCTCTGCTCCATTAGGGCACAGCTATGATCAGTGACTCCAGCTTAGCTGCATTGTCTGTTGAAGTCTATGGTAGTCTGAATCCACCTGCTGTCTCATCACGGGCTCAGGCTGCAGCTCTTTGCTCCCACCATACTTTACACTGCAGCTCTTTTCCATTAGGGCACAGCTATGATCAGTGACTCCAGCTTAGCTGCAATGGTTGTTGGAGTCTGTGATAGTCTTAAATCCACCTGCTTTCTCATCAAAGGCTCAGGCTGCCCCTTTTTCCCTGCACCATACTTTATATTACAGCTTTCCTCCATTAGGACACAGCTATGAGTAGTGACTCCAGCTTAGCTGCATTGTCTGTTGGAGTCTATGGTAGTCACAAATAAGAACAAACTCAGCAGGAAGTCATTGAATAAATGACAAATAATTAAATCACCAGCAAGAAAAAGATTATCAGGAAATTGCTGCCATAGACTGAGGGGAGGGGTCTCCATAAGGGGGAGGAGCCTGGAGAGGCATGTTAAAGGCGTTTCAATAAGTCGATCAAATAAGATCTGTCATATAGCCGGTCAACGGACAAAGTCACGAAGTGGTTAACCCCTGAGTCTACAGTCTGATCCCCCTGCACTGTGTGAGGAGACTGAGGGTTGTGTCCGTCTCTTCTTCCTCTGACGGCGCTGGATGGTCCTGATGTCGAGGCTTCGGCTTCGGCTTCCTGGGGACTCAGTTACTAATTCTAGAGTCATTCCCAGTCAGCACCTTGGTCAGCGACCGCTGCAACTCCATCCCCGCCGCCTCCTTATCATGTCAGTACTGGGGGGGGGGACGTTGGGGTCACCAGCAAATAATTATAATCATTCAACAATTACATTGAGAGAACTGCAATAAACTCACAGCTTTCAAATTCCTCGACTGACGAAGGTAAATCAGAGGCGATAAAGCGGTCATTGCCAGGACGGAGTATTATAAGGATCCGCCCATCGCTGGACCCCACAACATTTCCAATCTCATCTCCCAGCAGCGATCCCAATGATCTCACTGCCACCGGCGCTGAATGGGTTACACGCTGCAGGGATATAAAGGAATATTATGGTCACGGTAAAAAAAGAAATAATAATTTTTACAATTATAAAAATACATGAAAAATATCTGTTTCGTTTCACCGTTCCAGGAGAATTATTATAAAATGTCCATTTGATCAGCCACATAGGGCTGTGCGCTGCTCTCCGCGGACTCGCCATAATCCTCGCACGTCCTGCTCTTCACAAACGCCGCTAAGATAAAGGTGATGGAGCCGTTTTTAATTGCGGCTCAGTCAGTTCTAAATCTCCCCTCCCGCCACTTCAATAAAGTCAAATCTCATATGTTAAGAGGAGGCGAACGATCGGATGTGAAGGTTAAAGCCGGAGAATTACAGAAAAATATTGAGATCCTGTGGATTCAGTGCAGCATAAAATGTGATGACATATTCATCTAACTGTACTCCAGTCACATCCAAAGCTGCATTCAGCAATGTGCCGACACACACCCCTAACTGCTAAGCAACGCTCCCATGTACTCTGCACCCCGCATTGTCTACAGCAGTTTTCTGCAGTTCTCCAGCTATTGGGATATTGCGGCGTCCAGCGGCATGACGACATCACGGAAGAGGTTTACGGAATCACGTCCGTAGATAAGTAACTGAAGACGTCGCAGTAATGGCGCGGTACAACATGTCTGCTGATCACAGTCCTGGACAGAAAGACTGACACCTAATATTTAGGGAGATGCTCGCTTTAGGGAACGCAGCGGTGCTTAAAAACACGGGACCAACGCACGCCCGCGCCAATGGTGAAGATCAATCAAGGAAAATTCACATGAGCACAAAAGCTTGCACTTACTTTGTAAATACGGGTAAAGAACCACGATCGGGGTCCTTCTTAAGGATTAGGGATGGGCGGATCGCTTCAACACAAATTGAATTCAGAGAGAATTTCCCAAAAGTTTTGCATTTGGAGAATTTAAAAACTTTCAAGGTTCGTGGCGCAGCAATTGCGGAAATATGGCGGGCGACGGCTGGTAGGGTCACAAGAACTTAGGCACTGTGGTTATCCCTCCCTCTAGCACAGCCTATCATGTGGGGTATAGGGGGATGACATCACTAATGCCGACTTGGCGTTAACCCCTTCCTGCCGCAGCAATTTTTAGTTTTTAATTTTTTCATCCCCACCTTCTAAAAGACATAACTTACGTATTATTCTGGCGATAAAGTATGAGGGTTTATCTTTTGCAGCACAAGTTATAGAACCATATAATGTATTTGGGAAACTGGAAAAAATTCCTTGAGGGGTGGAATGAGAAAAAAACTGCGATTTCTTGACTTTATTCTGCGGCTGAGGCTCTATATGATTACGGCGATAGCAAATTTTTATAGTTTTTTTTATGTTTTACCTCTTTTACAATGAAATAGCTAATTCTTAAAGAAAAGTTCTGTGTCTTCTCCACTCTGTGTCTTCTCCACTCTGTGTCTTCTTTTTGTGTCTTCTCCTCTCTTTGTGTCTTCTTTCTGACTTCTCCTCTCTTTGTGTCTTCTCTCTGTGTCTTCTCCTCTCTCTGTGTCTTCTCTCTGTGACTTCTCCTCTCTCTGTGTCTTCTCCTCTCTCTGTGTCTTCCCCTCCATTTGTGTCTTCTCCTCTCTCTGTGTCTTCTCTCTGTGTCTTCTCCTCTCTCTGTGTCTTCTCCTCTCTCTGTGTCTTCTCCTCTCTCTGTCTTCTCCTCTCTTTGTCTTCTCCTCTCTTTGTGTCTTCTCCTCTCTTTGTGTCTTCTCCTCTCTCTGTGTCTTCTCCTCTCTCTGTGTCTTCTCCTCTCTCTGTGTCTTCTCCTCTCTCTGTGTCTTCTCCTCTCTCTGTGTCTTCTCCTCTCTCTGTGACTTCTCCTCTCTCTCTGTCTTCTCCTCTCTCTGTGTCTTCTCCTCTCTGTGTCTTCTCCTCTCTCTGTGTCTTCTCCTCTCTCTGTGACTTCTCCTCTCTTTGTCTTCTCCTCTCTCTGTGTCTTCCCCTCCATTTGTGTCTTCTCCTCTCTCTGTGTCTTCTCCTCTCTCTGTGTCTTCTCCTCTCTTTGTCTTCTCCTCTCTTTGTGTCTTCTCCTCTCTTTGTGTCTTCTCCTCTCTCTGTGTCTTCTCCTCTCTCTGTGTCTTCTCCTCTCTCTCTGTCTTCTCCTCTCTCTGTGTCTTCTCCTCTCTCTGTGTCTTCTCCTCTCTCTGTGTCTTCTCTCTCTGTGTCTTCTCCTCTCTCTGTGTCTTCCCCTCTCTCTGTGTCTTCTCCTCTCTCTGTGTCTTCTCCTCACTCTGTGTCTTCTCCTCTCTCTGTGTCTTCTCCTCTCTCTGTGTCTTCTCCTCTCTGTGTCTTCTCCTCTCTCTGTGACTTCTCCTCTCTTTGTCTTCTCCTCTCTCTGTGTCTTCTCCTCTCTTTGTGTCTTCTCCTCTTTCTGTGACTTCTCCTCTCTTTGTGTCTTCTCCTCACTCTGTGTCTTCTCCTCTCTTTGTGTTTTCTCCTCATTCTGTCTTCTTCTCTGTCTTCCCCTTTCTGTGTCTCCTCCACTTTTCTGCCACTTTCCCAAGAAGAACAGTACAATTTCACAACATCTTAGGGCACACGGCCCCAATGTAACCCCATACTGGTGCACAGCTTGGCGGTACCCTGTTATGTGCCCCATTCTCTCTACTGATCTGACCTTTGACCACTAACTTCCCCCCTTCCTTCCTTAGGCCGGTTTCAGATGCCACGATACAACTGCATTTTAACATGTGTATTACAGCTACAATGTCTATACCATAGAACCTTATGGTGATCTAAGTGCCATCCAAGATGGTGCCCGCTACATAATACATAATACATGCAACATGTTCACCAGTATTTTGTGCAATCAATTATAAGATTGGCGCTACCAGTTCTTTGGCCACGCTTCTTTGATGCATTATAAAACATGGCCACATTTGGCGCGTTCCATCTGCTCATGTGCCCGTTGTATCTGAGGATTTTGTATCTGTCCTGAGCCGTTATAGACACGTCCTGCTCTGATTCCCTTACCCCTCCCCATCCTGCCCTTTAATCCCGCAGCTTGGCTGAGTATCCATATAGATCATGTATGTGCCGGCACCTGCTCCCTGCACTGAATTAATTACTAAACCTTTAACTCAAGCGTCATCCATGAAGAATCACTAACTGGCAGGAAATGGGGCGAAAGGCAGCGTCTAATCTTCTGCAAATCATTTGCTCATTAGGAAGCTCAGGTGCTGTTCAGAGCTCATTGGCCGCGCTCTACAACGTCTTGAACGTTTTCAGCGTTTATTAGGTAAATCTCTGTTGTATAATGAAGTGGTGAAGAGGACGATCCCGGGCACATCATCTGGACCATTAATGTATTTATTTCTCTTCACCACAACTGGAGGAACATTTTACAACTTCTTACTCTAAAGATCGCGCAGGAGAAATAAAGAAGCCACCAAGAAACTTAAAGGAGTGATCGAGAAGAAGCCACCAAGAAGAGGTGCCGGGTCTGATGAATCACGTGTTACACCATGAGGACGGCCGGGTGCGTCACTGACCTGCGGAAGAGATCGCCCAGGGTGCATTATGGGAAGAAGACAAGCCGGGCGGAGGCAGGGTTCTGATCTGGACAATGTTCTGCTGTAAACCTTGTGTCCTGACATGTGACACGTACCACCGACCTGAACATTGCTGCAGACCCCTCGTCATGGCAGCGGTATTCCCTAATGGCAGTGCCCCCTGTCAGCAGGATAATGCCCCCGCCACACTGCAGGATAATGCCCCCGCCACACTGCAGGATAATGCCCTCGCCACACTGCAGGATAATGCCCTCGCCACACTGCAGGATAATGCCCCCGCCACACTGCAGGATAACGCTCCCGCCACACTGCAGGATAACGCCCCGCCACACTGCAGGATAACGCTCCCGCCGCACTGCAGGATAACGCCCCCGCCACACTGCAGGATAACGCCCCCGCCACACTGCAGGATAACGCCCCCGCCACACTTCAGGATAACGCCCCCGCCACACTGCAGGATAATGCCCCCGCCACACTGCAGGATAATGCCCCCGCCACACTGCAGGATAATGCCCCCACCACACTGCAGGATAACGCCCCCGCCACACTGCAGGATAACGCCCCCGCCACACTGCAGGATAACGCCCCGCCGCACTGCAGGATAACGCCCCCGCCACACTGCAGGATAACGCCCCCGCCACACTGCAGGATAACGCTCCCGCCACACTGCAGGATAACGCCCCCGCCACACTGCAGGATAACGCCCCCGCCACACTGCAGGATAATGCCCCCGCCACACTGCAGGATAACGCCCCCGCCACACTGCAGGATAACGCCCCGCCACACTGCAGGATAACGCCCCCGCCACACTGCAGGATAACGCCCCCGCCACACTGCAGGATAACGCCCCCGCCACACTGCAGGATAACGCCCCCGCCACACTGCAAGATAACGCCCCCGCCACACTGCAGGATAACGCCCCCCGCCACACTGCAGGATAACGCCCCCGCCACACTGCAGGATAACGCCCCCGCCACACTGCAGGATAACGCCCCCGCCGCACAGCAGGATAACGCCTGCTGGAGAAACGTCCGATCCCCGGAGGCCGCACCTCACACCTTACAGGACAAGGATCCGCTGCTGACGTCTATTGCCGGAGACCACAGGAACCGCCAGACGTCTTGTGGGGTCCAGGCCTCGACGGGTCAGAGCTGTACGGGGGCGCGAGGGCGACTACACAGTATTAGGCAGATGGTTTTAATGCTATGGCTGATGTACGTTACACTAATGACCCTTCCTGTAGGAGAAGAGTGATGGATTCCCTTATTATTTATTTTCATTATCTCCCATGATGCATCATTTTCATCTGTCATATTCTAAATCCCTCCCACCCTGAGCGGAGCTTAGTTGTCACATGACTGTGTGTGTAGGGGGCAGAGTCTGACACATTTGCTGACTTGGGAAAATAGTTGTCACGGAGATAATAACCAAGAGTTGCTACAATGTAGACTCTATACTGTAAGGCTATGTTCACACGGGGTCTTTTGCCGAGTTTATTGACGCGGAAACCGCGTCGCAAAACTCGGCAGAAACTCCCCGAGAACGCCTCCCATTGATTTCAATGGGAGGCGTCGGCGTCTTTTTCCCGCGAGCAGTAAAACTGCCTCGCGGGAAAAAGAAGCGACATGCCCTATCTTCGGGCGCTTCCGCCTCCGACCTCCCATTGACTTCAATGGGAGGCAGGAGAAAGCGTGTTTTCTGCCCGCGGCGCTCAATGGCCGCGGGCGAAAAACGGCGCGATCATTGCTATTCACACGGAGTATTTTGGGGGAGGAATATCTGCCTCAAAATTCCGTTTGGAGCTTTGAGGCAGATATTCCTCCCCCAAAATACTCCGTGTGAACATAGCCTAAGAGTGACTGCATGGGGCACATACAGAGCAGTTTTCATGTTTGGGCACCCTGGAGTTACACATCCAGGGGAAGCTTCATGTAGAGAATAGTCTAGATCCTGTGCGGTGTGCCCCTTATTACCCTATGTGTCTGCTATTCCGCACTGATCACAATGATCGCAGCATTAATAATGATGTCCGGGCTTCTTAATGACAGTGTTTTGTATCTTCGCACATACTCGCCTCTCTCCAGGGTGAGCAATGGCCGCCGCCGTTCATGAAATATCTACAAGCTTTAAAGTCCTGAAGAAAGAAGCGCAGATCAGACATTATAATAATCAGCGTCGTTTACACTGGTGGGATAAACGTTCTTTTATCGTCGCTCGGCTCCGCGGATCTGCCTAGAACTTTCTGACCCCGGCCGCTGCGCACAGATGAGATCACTGTCAGGTCTGGTCCAGGAGGGCTGCGCTGCCAGCCTGCCATGTTGGATCCACAGATGGCAAACACTTTTTCTTCTGTTTGTTTCCATTTCACAAATTGCAGGTCACATCTGCTCCGACCTGTTCTCACATTCAGCAGATCCAGGGATTCATCTGCTGCAACAGAGACGAGCGCAGGAATCACAGCATGGAAAATACCATATATATGTATACAAGCTGTCCTAAGAAATGGATACTGTATGTCTGTATATATAATGTAGGTCTATATATAATGTAGGTCTATATATAATGTAGGTCTATATATAATGTAGGTCTATATGTAATGTAGGTCTATATGTAATGTAGGTCTATATACACTACCATTTAAAAGTTTGGGGTCACCCAGACAATGTTGTGTTTTCCATGAAATCTCACACTTATATTTATCAAATGAGTTGCAAAATGACTAGAAAATACAGTCCAGACATTGACAAGGTTAGAAATAATGATTTTCTCCTTCAGACTTTGCTTTCGTTGCTCCATTTGCAGCAATTCCAGCATTGCAGACCTTTGGCATTCGAGCTGTTAATTTGCTGAGGTCATCGGGAGACATTTCACCCCCCATGCTTCCAGAAGCCCCTCCCACAAGTTGGATTGGCTTGATGGGCACTTCTTGCGTACCATACGGTCAAGCTCCTCCCACAACAGCTCTATGGGGTTGAGATCTGGTGACTGCGCTGGCCACTCCATTACAGATAGAATACCAGCTGCCGGCTTCTTCCCTAAATAGTTCTTGCATCATTTGGAGGTGCTTTGGGTCATTGTCCTGTTGTAGGATGAAATTGGCTCCAATCAAGCGCTGTCCACAGGGTATGGCATGGCGTTGCGGAGTGATCGCCTTCCTTATTCACAATCCCTTTTACCTTGTACAAATCTCCCACTTTACCCCAGACCATCACATGATCTCCACCATGCTTGACAGATGGCGTCCGGCGCTCTTCCAGCATCTTTTCAGTTGTTCTGCGTCTCACAAATGTTCTTCTGTGTGATCCAAACACCTCAAACTTCCATTCGTCCGTCCAGAACACTTTTTTCCAATCTTCCTCTGTCCAATGTCTGAGCTTTTGCCCATATTAATCTTTTCCTTTTATTAGCCAGTCTCAGATATGGCTTTTTCTTTGCCACTCTGCCCTAAAGGCCAGCATCCCGGAGTCGCCTCTTCACTGTAGACGTTGACACTGGCGTTTTGCGGGTACTATTTAATGAAGCTGCCAGCTGAGGACCTGTGAGGCGTCTATTTCTCAGACTAGAGACTCTAATGTACTTGTCTTGTTGCTCAGTTGTGCAGCGGGGCCTCCCACTTCTCTTTCTACTCTGGTTAGAGCCTGTGTGTGCCGTCCTCTGAAGGGAGTAGTACACACCGTTGTAGGAAATCTTCAGTTTCTTGGCAATTTCTCGCATGGAATAGCCTTCATTTCTAAGAACAAGAATAGACTGTCGAGTTTCACATGAAAGCTCTCTTTTTCTAGCCATTTTGAGAGTTTAATCGAACCCACAAATGTAATGCTCCAGATTCTCAACTAGCTCAAAGGAAGGTCAGTTTTATAGCTCCTCTAAACAGCAAAACTGTTTACAGCGGTGCTAACATAATTGCACAAGGGTTTTCAAGTGTTTTCTAATCATCCATTAGCCTTCTAACACAGTCAGCAAACACAATGTACCATTAGAACACTGGAGTGATGGTTGCTGGAAATGGGCCTCTATACACCTATGTAGATATTGCATTAAAAACCAGACGTTTGCAGCTAGAATAGTCATTTACCACATTAACAATGTATAGAGGGGATTTCTGATTCATTTCATGTTATCTTCATTGAAAAAAACTGGGCTTTTCTTTCATAAATAAGGAAATTTCGAAGTGACCCTAAACATTTGAACGGTAGTGTGTGTGTGTGTGTGTGTGTGTGTGTGTGTGTGTGTGTGTGTGTGTGTGTGTGTGTATGTATATATAATGTAGGTCTGTATATTTGTGTGGCTATAAATATATATATTGTGTAGAGATGTGCATGTATATGTATTATATATTTATATATGTGTATATTATGTAGGAGCGGACATGATTTGGGGTCTTCTTGCATTATCTTGTCTGCGGAGGATGAGTTTTCCGGTGACACTTCTGTCTCTATAACCCAATGATCCCAGGATAACACAATGTTCTCCATCCTTCAGTGTTTCGGGGTACAAGGTCATTGAGGGACATCTGCAGCTCATCGTCATCTCAAGACGGGCAGAGTCGGGTGAGGCTACGTCTGACAGCTGTCCCTGGCAGGCAAATGGCTTCTCCCTAAGAGGAACATGGGGCAGATCCCAAGTCAAAACCCTCACAGAATGATCTGTGGTGACGGCCATGAGCTCCCGGATAATACAGAGGTGACATCGCAGAGTGGGGCATTCGTGTCATTGTCTCCTGTAATATCTGTAACATCTGCATGTCCCGCTGTGAAGTCCTACAGGATAATGACAGAACTGTCTGCATGACAAGTATACTGCCATCATCATGATTGTCCATTGTCTTCATCATCATCATCATCATCATCATCATGATTGTCCATTGTCTTCATCATCATCATTGTCTTCATCATCATCATCATCATCATTGTCCATTGTCTTCATCATTGTCTTCATCATCATTGTCTTCATCATCATCATCATTGTCTTCATCATCATCATCATCATCATCATTGTCCCTTGTCTTCCTCATCATCATTGTCCATTGTCTTCATCATCATCATTGTCCATTGTCTTCATCATCATCATCATTGTCCATTGTCTTCATCATCATCATCATCATTGTCCATTGTCTTCATCATCTTCATCAGCATCATTGTCCATTGTCTTCATCATCATCATTATTGTCCATTGTCTTCATCATCATCATTGTCCATTGTCTTCATCATCATCATTGTCCATTGTCTTCATCATCATCATTGTCCATTGTCTTCATCATTGTCCATTGTCTTCATCATCATCATCATCATCATCATCATCATTGTCCATTGTCTTCATCATCATCACTGTCCATTATCGTCATCATCATCATTGTCCATTGTCTCCATCATTGTCGTCTTCATCATCATCATTGTCCATTGTCTTCATCATCATCATTGTCCATTGTTGTCTTCATCATCATCATCATCATCATCATCATCATCATTGTCCATTGTTTTCATCATCATCATTGTCCATTGTCTTCATCATCATCATCATCATTGTCCATTGTCTTCATCATCATCATCATCATCATTGTCCATTGTCTTCATCATAATCATTGTCCATTGTCTTCATCATTGTCCATTGTCTTCATCATCATCATTGTCCATTGTCTTCATCATCATCATTGTCCATTGTCTTCAACATTGTCCATTGTCTTCATCATCATCATCATTGTCCATTGTCTTCATCATCATTGTCCATTGTCTTCATCATCATCATTGTCCATTGTCTTCATCATCATCATTGTCCATTGTCTTCATCCTCATCATCATGGTCCATTGTCGTCATCATCATCATTGTCCATTGTCTTCATCATTGTTGTGTTCATCATTGTCCATTGTCTTCATCATTATCTTCATCATCATTGTCCATTGTCTTCATCATTATCTTCATCATCATTGTCCATTGTCTTCATCATTGTCCTCATCATCATCATTGTCCATTGTCTTCATCATTGTCGTCTTCGTCATCATCTTCATTGTCTTCATCATCATCATTGTCCATTGTCTTCATCATCATTGTCCATTGTCTTCATCATTGTCATCTTCATCATCATCATCATTGTCCATTGTCTTCATCATCATTGTCCATTGTCTTCATCATTGTCATCATCATCATCATCATCATCATTGTCCATTGTCTTCATCATCACCATCATTGTCCATTGTCTTCATCATTATCATCATTGTCCATTGTTTTCATCATCATCATCATCATCATCTTGATCATCATTATTGTCCTTTGTCTTCATCATCTTCATCATTGCCTTCATCATCATCATCATCATCATTGTCTGTTGTCTTCATCATTGCCATCATCATCTTCATCACAATCATCACTGCCCTCATCGTTTGGTTGTCATCATTATCATCATCATCATCATCATCATTGTCGTCATCATAATCATCATCACTGTCGTCGTCATCATCATCACTGTCGTCGTCATCATCAGCTTCATCATCACTGTCGTCATAATCATCATCATCCCTAATTAATTTTGCAGCAAACAATTTCATAATCGCTAAATAAATTCATTAAATGTATCTTCATCATCATTGTCCATTGTCTTCATCATCATTGTCCATTGTCTTCATCACTGTCTTCATCATCATCATCATTGTCCATTGTCTTCATCATCATCATTGTCCATTGTCTTCATCATTGTCGTCTTCATCATCATCTTCATTGTCCATTGTCTTCATCATCATTGTCCATTGTCTTCATCATCATTGTCCATTGTCTTCATCATTGTCATCTTCTTCATCATCATCATCATCATCATCATCATTGTCTTCATCATCATTGTCCATTGTCTTCATCATTGTCATCTTCATCATCATCATCATCATCATCATTGTCCATTGTCTTCATCATCACCATCATTGTCCATTGTCTCCATTGTCTTCATCATCATTGTCCATTGTCTTCATCATCATTGTCCATTGTCTTCATCATTGTCATCTTCTTCTTCATCATCATCATCATCATCATTGTCTTCATCATCATTGTCCATTGTCTTCATCATTGTCATCTTCATCATCATCATCATCATCATCATCATCATCATCATTGTCCATTGTCTTCATCATCACCATCATTGTCCATTGTCTCCATTGTCTTCATCATTATCATCATTGTCCATTGTTTTCATCATCATCATCTTGATCATCATCATTGTCCTTTGTCTTCATCATCTTCATCATTGTCTTCATCATCATCATCATCATCATCATTGTCTGTTGTCTTCATCATTGCCATCATCATCTTCATCACGATCATCACTGCCGTCATCGTTTGGTTGTCATCATCATTATTATCATCGTCATCATCATCATCATTGTCGTCATCATCATCATCATCATCATCACTGTCGTCGTCATAATCATCATCATCATCATCCCTAATTAATTTTGCAGCAAACTATTTCATAATCACTAAATAAATTCATTAAATGTATTTGACCTCTCAAGTGGCGCTTCACCTTTGATTAACAGAAGTGGAGCACAAGCTCCTGTTGCTACATGGAAACTTCCACGGGCAGGTCAGCTGCTGATTATGGATCTACTTATGGCTGCACAGGACACCATTATAAACTCAATGTTCTAAATACAAATACATAGCAAAAATAATAGATCTGTCAACAGCAACATGTTGACAATTTCACATGAACTGAAGAGGTGACATAAGGATGACTGCTGTATAGTAGATGGCCTCATATGCTGCACAGAGACGAGAAATCAGTCAGCAAGACAAGCGCAGGAACCGGAAGCGGCTCCGACAGTTCTATGTCCCAGGGATGCGGTGACCGCTGGGCGGCTTTTACTTCAGTCTGATTTGAGTTTTCCGCATTTTGAAAATCTCATGAAACTTCACAGCCGTCACCTGTAAAAGTGACTGTCGTGTAAGTGCGGCACAACATTTCACGTTTTACGTAGATCACTCTCAAATCACGTGACTGTGACCGCCGAGTGAGGTCCTGCAGGAGACGCAAAACTCATTTCTTTGTGTAGACTCCGCTGAGGGTCAGGGTTCAATGTCAACTTCAGAGTCGCAATCCGATCCAGCGGAGGTTTGTGTGACCGAAGGGTCGTGTAGCCAAGAGATGTAAATGGAACAAGTCGTGTGAACGTCGTACAGCTGCCGTGGCCCCATTCACATGTCGTACAGCTGCCGTGGCCCCATTCACACATCGTACAGCTGCCGTGGCCCCATTCACACGTCGTACAGCTGCCGTGGTCCCATTCACACGTTGTACAGCTGCCGTGGCCCCATTCACAAGTCGTACAGCTGCCGTGGCCCCATTCACATGTCGTACAGCTGCCGTGGCCCCATTCACACGTCGTACAGCTGCCGTGGCCCCATTCATACGTCGTACAGCTGCCGTGGCCCCATTCACACATCGTACAGCTGCCGTGGCCCCATTCACACGTCGTACAGCTGCCGTGGCCCCATTCACACGTCGTAAGCTGCCGTGGCCCCATTCAAACGTCGTACAGCTGCCGTGGCCCCATTCACACGTCGTACAGCTGCCGTGGCCCCATTCACACGTCGTACAGCTGCCGTGGCCCCATTCACACGTCGTACAGCTGCCGTGGCCCCATTCACACGTCGTACAGCTGCCGTGGCCCCATTCACACGTCGTACAGCTGCCGTGGCCCCATTCACACGTCGTACAGCTGCCGTGGCCCCATTCACACGTCGTACAGCTGCCGTGGCCCCATTCACACGTCGTACAGCTGCCGTGGCCCCATTCACACGTCGTACAGCTGCCGTGGCCCCATTCACACGTCGTACAGCTGCCGTGGCCCCATTCACACGTCGTACAGCTGCCGTGGCCCCATTCACACGTCGTACAGCTGCCGTGGCCCCATTCACACGTCGTACAGCTGCCGTGGCCCCATTCACACATCGTACAGCTGCCGTGGCCCCATTCAAACGTCGTACAGCTGCCGTGGCCCCATTCACACGTCGTACAGCTGCCGTGGCCCCATTCACACGTCGTACAGCTGCCGTGGCCCCATTCACACGTCGTACAGCTGCCGTGGCCCCATTCACACGTCGTACAGCTGCCGTGGCCCCATTCAAACGTCGTACAGCTGCCGTGGCCCCATTCACACGTCGTACAGCTGCCGTGGCCCCATTCACACGTCGTACAGCTGCCGTGGCCCCATTCACACGTCGTACAGCTGCCGTGGCCCCATTCACACCTATTGGAGTTGCGCCTGTGTTACACAAAAATGTGACTCCTGCAGATGCTTCAGTCACCGCCGCTCCACCACAAAGTAGAGTAATAGTCGAACAGTCACGTAGATAACGTCCACGCCCAGCAGAACACGCTGCTGTGATTCTGACGCGCAGCCCGCCGTGCTGGCAGTGAAGGAGTTACTCGCTTGCAGCACAAAAAACGCTTAATGTTGTTTGGATTTGTAGTGAACGCTTCTCCAGCTGCAGAATCTTCTCACTCGTCCTCGTCTATTAGCCGGTTCCTGCGCCTCTGGCATTAATCTGCAGAGTATATTCATTCTGAGTGTCCTCAACTCGAGCACACAATCTGTATGAGTAGTGGCACCTGCGCCCCGCTTGTCTCTTATTTGATGCCTGCTGATTTTGATTACTGTCGGAGCTTCATATGTACTTTGTAGCTTTCATGCAGGACCGGCGTCACATCCAGCGCTGGCACCGGCTCTCAACACACGTGCCAAGGTCATTCTGCCAAGATGCTTAATCTGGGAGAGCAGCCTCCCACCGACAATGATAATCTCCTGCGCCAGAGCCTTTTATATCCTCAGTTTCTCCCGGTGTCTTTAGCAAATGCACAAAGTCTATATTTTTAATGAGAAAAGTTTCAGAATTTCTGTGAGCCACAATCATTACAGCGGTAAAATCGCATATAACAGTGCGCGCCGGATGCTACAAGTCAATTTCTTATATTCTTATAGCCGCAATCACAGACTCGACTGACAGCATCAGCAAATCGGAGAAAAAGGAGTGTTCTTATTCTTTTACAGCAACCGTGAAGTAAGACTCCAGGAACAGCAGAGATAGAGAATGTTCGCCACCTGGTGGTCACTAGTGATGCTGCACCTATTACAGAAGAGGCAAATTAACAGATTCTCCAATCTCCAAACTTTATAATACAAAAGTATCTCCCCAATTTAAGACAATGGAGGCTCAAAGTCAGATCCTTATATTAACCTCCATTATATTAACACCTATATAAGAAATCACACATGAACCATTATTAGCGAAAAATAGACAATATTTTATTGAAAGACAAAATCATTAAGAATAAGTACATTGGCAGTAACATTACCCATGGAAAAAGGATCCCCACATAGGTCGGGTCCCACAGCCGCCATAGTAAAGTGCAAATAGTGCAGGAACTGGTACATAAGTAACACCATGAATATGGAGAGAAACCATCCAAAGCAAAGTAATATCAAAAACAGACAGCAAAAAGGTACAATTAAGGAGGCAAACAGACCAGAACTATGGGGGGATCAACCCCAACACGTGTTTCGAACATAGCTTCTTCCGGGGGCTATGATTATATCCATTATATTAAGCTAAATGCAGTCAATAGATGATGATGATGAAGATGATGCTGGTGACGATAGTGATGATGATGATGTTAGCGATGATGATGGTGGTGATGATGATGTTGGCGATGATGAGGATGATGGTGATGATAATGATGGTGATGATGGTGATGGTGGCGATGATGATGATGATGGTGGTGGTGATGATGATAATGGTGATGATGATTGTGGTGGTGATGATGATGGTGATGATGATGATGATGGTGATTACTATTATTTTAGATGTTATTGTAAGGTGTAGAAAGTTGGGGGAAGCTTTGTGTGTTTAGAAATTTAGCTCTCTAGTCGTAGACTCTAATTTTACTATGAGAAGTCGTACAGGCCGTGAGTGGAGCAAATGAAGGAAAATTGAGATAAAATGTTCTCTCTACGAGTATCTGTGTCTGATCTCCCCCTGTGGTGTATAAGTTACAGTCTGGAGGTTTCTTCTTGTAGCAGCTCAAGCTTGTTGTTCCCATGACACCTTTTTTCCCACGCCAAGAAGCAGACCCTGCTCCCGTATTTTATTTCTCTTCCCTCACACAGGCATCAGTTGTCAGGTGCTGACAGTAATGAGACAACTAAGCTTCTCCCAGGGGGGAACATGCTGGAAAATGAAGCATCATGGGTGAGGGGGGACTGGGATGTGGCCCTTGAGGATACACTATCATTAAAGGGGACACACGCGGGTTCTGTACAGCTGGAGGCCGGGTCCTCAGAATCTCTCCGTCTGCTGCATTCACTGGACCACATTCATAGACTCTGGAAAGATCTCAGACCGCGATGTTCTCCGTTTTCTCTTTACCTTTTGGCAAAATAAACCCGACAGCTACAAATAGTTTTCTGTGATTTTCAGGGAGACGAGATGAGACCAGGGGGGGATCCAGGAATATTCTGAGCACTGCCCCCTAGCGAGGGCATCACGACCACAGCACGGAGGTCCTGACCCCCCTCTAGAAAAATGTCACTATGGAAGGAACTTGTCATCAGTTTTGACCCTTTAATGCTGTTCACACAGGGCGAATACGCTGCGTAAAAGTGTACAGCGTATCCGCCATGGTAGCTGCAGGGAATTTCGGCTGAAAAACCGCACCAAATTGTGCTGCAGTTTTTTGGACGGAATGTCCGATGCGGAAAACTGTACGGAAAAAAAAAAGCCCCAAAAAAGTTTCATACTTACGTAGCCATGGCGACGCGTCCCTCTGCCGTGTGAACTTACCCTTAAAGTGCTCGGCTCCGCCCCCTTTCTATATGTTTACCAGTAGCGCTGCTTACTTTATAAATAGAAATGTGAAAATGTCCCTCGTCATATGCAAATGAGGCCCAAAAAATTCTATGGGCGCTCTCCGCACTAAACCTACCCACCTTCATTGCCTCCTGCGTCACACACTCTACTCCAAATCTTGCGCGTGCACCACATTGCAGTGAACTACATTCTGGGGTAATCACGGTCCACAGCGATTTCTCCGTTGACGTTTTGGATGTTGAACATAAATGAGGCTACAACGAAAACAAACCCTCAGCTGTGTGAGCAGGACTAGATCAGGATGGGTTTTCAGCCTCTGGATGGAAACAAGAATGTTTCCATTCACTGACAGCAAGCAGATACCTTGACATTTGTGTGGAAATGAAACACAAAGTCTATTAGAAAGTTGCAGAACATTCATTCTGTTTTATTTATTGGACCGGCCCTTTAAGGAACGTTGCGCTGAGCGCAGGTGGCGTTTCATCATTTCATGTTTTTCCCGTAATTGTTCATCATTATCGCAGATGGAAAAACCTCGAGTGGACGCGGCCGCTCCGTGCGTTTCGTTCAGCACCACATATTTCGCTCTCGGGAAGTTTTGATTGGACGTTTTTGCTAAGTGAACTTTTCAACAATCTCCTGGATAAACATTTCCCCAAAACTCTGAAGATAAATCTGTCTGATCAGGCGACGGCCGCCGCTCCCCCCGCACACAATATTTCCAGCCGGGGAACGCTCCCGGTTAAGGAAATCCAAATTGTTTTTAGATTGTGATGGCGGCTATTTATGGGGTGCGGGACTTGGCCATCGACAGAGGAAAAAGAAATCTAAAATAAATACTTGAGACTTTAATTGTGCTGTAAAACCGTTCGGAAGACGACAGGGAGCCCCCCACCCCCCCCCCCCCGCCGCCACCCCCCTCCTCCACCCTGCATCGAGGGCTTTATGTTAGAGAAGAAATGTCTCAATGTATTTGGGGAACGCTCCGATGAACCCGTTTTATATTAATGGATAAATATTCTGTCTCCGCACCAAAAATAACAAAGCCAATATAGCGAATACAGCGGGCCGTCCGCACCTCCCCCCCCCCCCCCCCCTGCGCTGTAATGGGCCGCCCGCACCTCCCCGCGCTGTAATGGGCCGCCCGCACCTCCCCGCGCTGTAATGGGCCGCCCGCACCTCCCCGCGCTGTAATGGGCCACGGCTGCTGTGTCATTTTTTACAGCCCATTAATAGTATACAGGCAGGTTTTACAGTTCGGAATGCGGACATGATTGGAGGGGGGTGAAATGGATTTAGGGAGCCCCCCCCGGGAGCCCCCCCCTCCCCGCCGCTGTCCATTCTCCAGCCAGTAACTGATTCAGCTCGTTGTACTAGTGCAATTTACCGCCATATTTATAGAACGGACTCATAATCATTACTGAATCGGCACCCTTATTATTACACCCCCTCATTACACCCCCTGATTACACACCCTGATTACACCCCCTGATTACACACCCTGATTACACCCCCTGATTACACACCCTGATTACACACCCTGATTACACCCCCTGATTACACACCCTGATTACACCCCCTGATTACACACCCTGATTACACACCCTGATTACACCCCCTGATTACACCCCCTGATTACACACCCTGATTACACACCCTGATTACACACCCTGATTACACCCCCTGATTACACACCCTGATTACACCCCCTTATTACACCCCCTGATTACACACCCTGATTACACCCCCTGATTACACACCCTGATTACACCCCCTGATTACACCCCCTGATTACACACCCTGATTACACCCCCTTATTACACCCCCTGATTACACACCCTGATTACACCCCCTGATTACACACCCTGATTACACACCCTGATTACACCCCCTGATTACACCCCCTGATTACACACCCTGATTACACACCCTGATTACACCCCCTTATTACACCCCCTGATTACACACCCTGATTACACCCCCTGATTACACCCCCTGATTACACACCCTGATTACACCCCCTGATTACACACCCTGATTACACCCCCTGATTACACCCCCTGATTACACACCCTGATTACACCCCCTGATTACACCCCCTGATTACACACCCTGATTACACACCCTTATTATACTTACTTTTGCATTAAGTTATTTTATTTTTAATAATTCTAATGAAAGCCGATGGATTTGCAGATTTGCTGACGCTTCAGGCTGGGGTTATATAAAGGTAACGGTGATAAAATCGTGTTCGTGACTTCAATTGTCCCCATGGGAATGTCACAAGTCACCACAAACATTTTGACACAAGATGAACAAACGTTCTAGAACTTTTTATTACACTATATTCAAATTTCTCACCATGTTCAAGATCTCTGCCTGCTGTTAGTGAATGGAAATATTAATTCACATTCAGGGACTGAAACCCCAACCTGACCAAATCCTGCTCTCACAGCTGAGGGTGTGTTACAGTGGATCAGTGTAGATAAGAGTTCAGCCTGAAGTCCAGGACAGGAGATTTGTGCTGCTGCTAATGTGTTTAGCTCTCAGCTACAGTGATATATTAGTAACAAACCCTCAGCTGTGCAAGCAGGACTAGGTCAGTAATGGGATTTTCTGCCTCTAAATGTAAAATATAATTATTACAGCCATCGTGTTCTATGGGATGGTATATGGGGCAATGTGGAGGGTCTTTTCCCTGAGTGCTCCCTTATCTCCCCTGTTACTGACTATGACAATGTGGCAATGATGGTTGTGGAGACCCAAGAAATTACTAGAAACTCAATATTGATTCTTTGAAACGAATATAATCACAATGTGTCCTGCCGTCTCTATTGCTCTCTGTAGTCAGACCCCTGTAAAGTTCATTTTCAAAAATTCTCCATGTCCTGCCCATCGTTCCGGCTCCATCCGGCCGTGGATCCCATCACTGCTCTTACCTCTTCCCTCTCATCCCTCTCCTTCTCTTTATCTTTTCTCTTTCTGTAATGTCGGGGTAGGGAAACAGACAAGTGAGCCCTAATCTACCCGCCACTCAGTCCCTGCCTACTTGCAACGACCCGCCCTAGGCGACGGGGTACAACTGGGCGACGGTCCCTACACTCAATAGGTGCACGACAGACAAACAGACAAGGGAACACAGAAGCCAGGGAAATGGGGAAGTTGCCCACGGGAACACCGTGAGCAACAAGCGAGGTGAACGAGCCGAGTCAAACCAGGAGATGAGCGAGGTACAAAAACGCAGAGCAGAAGAGTGGTCAGTAAAGCCAAGGTCAATCACAAGCAGAGGATCAGTAGTTCAAGAAGCTGCAGCAGGGCCAGGAAACAAACAGAGAAGAATCACAAGCAAAGGAGGAACAGGAAAGGCAGGTATAAATAGACAGAGGGCGGGAGCTAGCTCCGTCTGGCCAGGCTGTGATAGGCTCTCCCACTCCTAAGCCTGCCATCCTGAGTGGTGGAAGATGGAGTCAGTCTCACAGACATAGAAGCAGGTGCAGACTGATTACCTATGGGCGTCGACACAGAAGTTGTGTCTGGCAGATCCTTTACACTTTCCTTCCCCTCTTCCCATCACTGCCGTTACCTCTTCCCTCCCATCCCTCTCCTTCTCTTCTCTTTATCTTTTCTCTTTCCTTTCCCTCTTCCCATCACTGCCCTTACCTCTTCCCTCCCATCTCCCTCCTTCCCTTCCCTTTATCTTTTCTCTTTCCTTCACTTCAACTTCTTTTTTCTCTCACTTTTGCCTTTTTCCAGTCTCCTTCCTTTCTCTTCCTAATCCTTTTCTCTCCCTTTCCCATCCCTTCTCCTGCCCTCTCCTCCACCTTTTTCTTTCCCTCTTTTTCCTCGCCTCCTTTATTACCCTTCCCATTCCCATCACCTCTTCACTTTTTCTATACCCCTCTTCCTTTCTTTTGCTATCAGTTTCCTTAATCCTATTTTCTCTCCCTTCTTCCCATGTCCCTCATCTTCCCTTCCTATGACCTCCCCTTCATTTCCCTTCCATCCATTCCATTCCCTTCCCTTCACCTCCCCTTCCTTTCCTTCTTACCCCCTCCCTACTCCCCCCCCCCCCCATTTTCTTCCCTTTATGTCCCTCATTCCCTACTTTTCCCTTCTTTTCCTTTCCCTTCACCTCCCGTGTTCCTTTTCGTCATACTTGTGTTTATTTCTTGAAATTTCTGCTTCATCTTGATCTGGTCCAGGATCCACTTGTCTGTTTTCTTTGCCTCCACAAGATATTCGGGATCTGTCAGCGGGATCCGTCAGCGGCAGCTCAGTACATTCTGGTTCTACAATCCTCGTACATAATATAACTATACATATATAACAGAAATATTTCTCTGGATTCCTTCCTTTTGTTTTCTTTGTCCTTCCTCGTCCGTCCCGCGCTTGTCTCTCCTCATCACTTCATTATTGTGACATCACCTCCGTGCACAGAGAATATAACGTGCGCTGTCTGCTCGGATCATGTAAGCCGGGCCTGGGGCGTTCGCGTTCACCTGTTTGTTCTGGGCAGCGGCCAATAGGCTCAGTGCTGGAGTCACAGCTGAACATGTCAGGATCAGACAACGTTTAGGTCGTTTTAAATGGAAAATTGCCTGAAAAAACGAGACGCTTTCAAGTCCAAATCCCGTAACCATCCAGACTCTGCTATCAATAAGACTAGAGCCAGACTGTCCCTGAAAAATCCTGAACCCGCAGGGTCCATAGGAAGGAGAAGATTATCTCTTATACAGTCAGTTCAGCGCTGCAGGCACAAGTGTCAGTCTCCACTGTAGTTCTAAAATTATTCTCATGAATCACTTAGGATTGGGATGAACAGTTATCTGCCTCTATGACTGAATCTGTGGCTGCAACGCATGCGGCCTCCTGGATGATCCAACCAGACATTGTGATCACATTTGGGTTCTGATCACTGATCGCTAAGGTCGCAGCATGTCCAGGGTCTTCAGAACTACATCCAGTGCCGGACTATCAGGTCATTTCCTGCTAATCCCGCATTTAACTATTTTTGTTGCCAGTAGATCGCTCATCCAATAGGCCAAAGGATCAGCCGTGAATTTTTCCTGGGTTGATTTCTGATGTTTAGTGCTATAGATTGTAAGCTCCTATGGTCAGGGCTCCTGCCTAATGTTTCACTTGTCTAGACCTCACTTTCTTTTGCAATCGTTACAATGTGTTACCCCAATATATGTAAAAGTCCACAAGGCGCTATATACATAACAACACAGGAGTAATATTCTCCCAGTTCTCGTCTCGCTCCTGTGTTTGGCGCGGTTACTCTAGCTGGAGATTCATTTTCCCGTCGTCTCTCTATACACTCCTAGGAGGGGGAACAGCTGTTATTCTGCATATTGCGCCTCTCGGATCTGTGATTTATGCTCTAAAAACCTCCAGGGAGACGGATGAGAAAGAAAAGTAGCAAAACTGCAGCTAACGGCGAATGGACGGCCGGCGTGGGCGCGCAGAGCTTTCCGTGTTTATGATACATATTCATATACAATGTATCAATTAGAGAAAAATACAAGAAAACAACCCCCACCCCACGGGGATTTTATCCTATATGAAAGGTTTTTTTTAACGGCACCAGTCTCTACCCTAGAAGCCAAATCTGTCACTGCTATAAGGGGCGTGAACGGGAAAGACGGCAAACATGGCCTCCCGAAATCTGCCACATTTATTGCCTGACCCCCCCCCCCCCACCATCTCCCCCCAGAATCTGACCCCTCCCACAGCAATACTGATCTCCGGGGCTCCCGCCCTGGGGTACAATGAGAGGGATGTTTACAATAATCTATTTGATACATTGTATTTATCAGGGACGTTTACTGTATCAATAATGTTACTATCAGAGGTGACTGCAATGGCTGCCGATTACAGGTTTGCCTTAAAGAAACCCCCACAGTCATCGCAATTTTACACTGTGGACCCCCCTGCAAGAGACCAATGAAGATCAGGCTTTAAAATTGTAGAATGAAAACTTATAAATATTTGATATTAGTTATGCATTATTTCAAATTAAATCTTTCCTGGGCGGAGCTTAGTTGTCACATGACTGTCACCCGACACCTGAGGCCTATGTACAAAAAGGGAAACGGCATAAGATGGCAGAGTATGACAACTATATGCAGGCATGGGAAAATAGTTGTCATGGAGATGACTGCACTGAACATTATAGAAAAAAGATTGTAATAATGACTAAGTCTGTGCAGGTGGAGTAGACTGACACTCTGAGGGAGATGAGTCTGTATTTTCCTGTGTGTTCTCCTTTAAAGTAAACCAGTATTGACTCACCAACATCTGACTTATAAATAGAAGCTTGTCCTGTGGGCTCTGTCACCACATTATAAGTGGCCTGTCTCCTATATAATGTGATCAGCGCTAGATAACAGTGGTCCTAGTAATAAAGAGTCTCTGTCACCAATTTATAAGTGCCCTGTCTCCTACATAATGTGATCGGCGCTGTAATGTAGATAACAGTGGTCCTAGTAATAAAGAGTCTCTGTCACCACATTATAAGTGGCCTGTCTCCTATATAATGTGATCAGCGCTGTAATGTAGATAACAGTGGTCCTAGTAATAAAGAGTCTCTGTCACCAATTTATAAGTGCCCTGTCTCCTACATAATGTGATCGGCGCTGTAATGTAGATAACAGTGGTCCTAGTAATAAAGAGTCTCTGTCACCAATTTATAAGTGCCCTGTCTCCTACATAATGTGATCGGCGCTGTAATGTAGAGAAAAGTGGTCCTAGTAATAAAGAGGCTGTCACCAGATTATAAGTGCCCTGTCTCCTACATAATGTGATCGGCGCTGTAATGTAGATAACAGTGGTCCTAGTAATAAAGAGGCTGTCACCACATTATAAGTGCCCTGTCTCCTACATAATGTGATCAGCGCTGTAATGTACGTAACAGCAGTGGTTTTTATTAAGAAAAAGATCTATTTTGACCAAGTTATGACCTATCTTAGCTTTATGCTAATGACTTTCCTAATGGACAACTGTACAGAGGAGTGTATGACGCTGACCAATCAGTGACCAATCTGTGACCAATCAGTGACCAATCAGCGTCATACACTTCTCTCCATTCATGTACGCAGCACGTAGTGATCCTGCGTTGTTCGCTATGTGCTGTCACATACACACACACATTATCTTTACTGAAGTGTCTGAACAGTGAATAGACATCACCACCAGCCAGGACGCGATGCCTATACACAATCCCGACACTTTGGTAACGTTTGTGTGGTACTTTACAGCACAGCAAGTGTAATCTCACGAGATCTCGCTGTAAATGACAGCACAATGTGATCTCGATGTGCTGTGCTGTAAGTCCCACACAAACGTTACCGAAGTGTCGGGATTGTGAACAGACATCGTGTCCTGGCTGGAGGTGATGTCTATTTACTGTCAGGATACTTCAGTAACGTTAAAGTGTGAGTAAGTGACAGCACATCATGATCTAGCAAGATCACTATGTGCTGATTACATGAATGGAGAGAAGTGTATGACGCTGACTGGTCACTGATTGGTCACTGATTGGTCAGCATCATACACTCCTCTGTTCAACGCCCACTTGGTCAAAAGTAAAAACACGCCCAGTTAAGAAATCAATTAGCATAAATCTAAAATCGCTCATAACTTGGTGAAAATAGATCGTTTTTCTAAATAAAAAGCACTGCTGTCATCTGCATTACAGCGCCGATCACATTATGTAGGAGACAGGGCGCTTATAATCCGGTGATAGCCTCTTTAACTCTTCCCGTATTTGGCTGACAGCGCCTTCTCATAAGTAATGGGTTTGCTGTAGGTGACTCTATAGAAAAATTGACAAATTCTTTGATTTCCGACTTATCAGATGCCATTTGCAGAGCAGCTTGACTGCAATCAAACTACCTGAGCATTTTATGAAAATGAACCATCATTTATCCCAATGGAGATTTCAGGTTATTGAACAGGGACCCGGACCGAGAAGAGGAGGGAACCACAGGTACCCGGACCGAGAAGAGGAGGGAGCCACAGGTACCGGGGCCGAGAAGAGGAGGCAACCACAGGTACCCGGGCCGAGAAGAGGAGGGAGCCACAGGTACCGGGGCCGAGAAGAGGAGGGAGCCACAGGTACCGGGGCCGAGAAGAGAATCCTGCTGGATTGACACTCATGAAACATCAGCACCAAAAGGCTTCAACAGGGAATATGACTTGTTACTCTAATCTTTGCTAAACGTCTTTTTACTTTCATGAATCATTTTATATATCTACTTTTTTCAGGCATGTTAGAAAATGTACGATCCATTGTGCGACCAGATATAGGTACCAGAAAACCGTTTTTTCCTTTTTCCGTCACCTATTTCTTTCCATCACCCATCTTTCTCCATCCTGTTCCCATTCATTTTTCCTTATAAAAATGTACCCCCTACTTTCCCTTTACTTTGCCTTTACTTTCCCTTTACTTTCCCTTTACTTTCCCTTCACTTTCCCTTTACTTTCCCTTTACTTTGCCTTTACTGTAAAGGATCTGCCAGGCACAGCTTCGGGGTTAACTCCCATAGGTAATCAGTCTGCACCTGAATCTACGTCTCTGAGACTGACTCCATCTTCCACCACTCAGGATGGCAGGCTTAGGAGTGGGAGAGCCTATCGCAGCCTGGCCAGACGGAGCTAGCTCCCGCCCTCTCTCTATTTATACCTGCCTTTCCTGTTCCTCCCTTGCTTGTGATTCTTTTCGTGTGGTTTCCTGGCCCTGCTACAGCTCCTAACTATTTGATCCTGCTCCATACTGACCCCGGCTTACTGACTACTCTCCTGCTCTGCGTTTGGTACCTCGTGCTCTCCTGGTTTGACTTGGCTCGTTCACCACTCTGGTTGCTCACGGTGTTGCCGTGGGCAACTGCCCCTTTCCCTTTGCTTTGTATTCCCTTGTATGTTTGTCTCGTGCACTTACTGAGCGTAGGGACCGCCGCCCAGTTGTACCCCATCGCCTAGGGGGGGTCATTGCAAGTAGGCAGGGACAGAGTGGCGGGTAGATTAAGGCTCACTTGTTCGTTTCCCTACCCCCGTCGTTACATTTACTTTCCCTTTACTTTCCCTTTACTTTCCCTTCACTTTCCCTTTACTTTGCCTTTACTTTGCCTTTACTTTCCCTTTACTTTCCCTTTACTTTCCCTTTACTTTCCCTTTACTTTCCCTTCACTTTCCCTTCGCCTTTACTTTGCCTTTACTTTGCCTTTACTTTCCCTTTACTTTCCCTTTACTTTCCCTTTACTTTCCCTTCACTTTCCCTTTACTTTCCCTTCACTTTCCCTTCACTTTCCCTTTACTTTGCCTTTACTTTGCCTTTACTTTCCCTTTACTTTCCCTTTACTTTCCCTTTACTTTCCCTTCACTTTCCCTTCACTTTCCCTTTACTTTGCCCCTACTTTCACTTTCCTTCTCTATTTTTCCTCATAAGCCTCATTATGTATTTTTTTCTTTGCAATTTATTGTCCTTGTTAGGACTATATAGGCAGAGAACATCAGACACCATATAGCCATTCAGTTTCTTATTTTTCCCAGTACGTTCATTTCTCCTCACGATACATCCATTTGTACTATGCGTTTTCCACGTCAGCATAGCAACCACTTGTTTACATTTCCGCAACAAGCAGGACGACATGACGTAGACTACGCTGCGGCGCCGGCGCATGCGCAGCACATCCATTTCTGCAGGGAACTTCTGCTCAGGATTTAAATAAGGCCGACCACACAGGCGTTCATATTCCATTCAGAGCGTCTGGCAGACGCCACATTACCAAACACGACGTCCTCTTCATACAGGTTATAGGATTTCCCTACAGGTAGAATATTCTATACTGCCCTCATTTCCCCACCTATTCACACCACCAGCGGTATCTTATGGTCCTGAGGGCACTTTGACAATACCCCTCCAACTTCTAATAATGTCCTATTACAATGTTCGTGAATCTTGTTGCCTGCCATATCACTGGCCAGATTACGTATACGGATACATCCAACGTATAAGGCTCTGTTCACACGCAGTAGCAAAATAAGTCTGAAGTTACGGAGCTGTTTTCACGTAAAAACAGCTCCTGATTTTCAGACGTTTTTGTAACTACTCACGTTTTTCGCGGTGTTTTTTATGGACGTTATTGGAGCTGTTTTCAATGGAGTCAATGAAAAACGCCTCCAAAAACGTCCCAAGAAGTGTCTTGCGCTTCTTTTGATAAGCCGTCACTTTACGTGCCGTATTTTGACAGCGACGTGTAAAATAAAGGCTCGTGGGAACAGAACACCGTAAATCCCATTGCAAGCAATGGGCAGATGCTTTTAGGTGTAATAGGGGCATTTTTTCATGCGTAACTCGAGGCGTAAAACATACCCTAACACTACAGATAAAAACAAGGGGACATATTTTATATATATATACACACACAAAACCACAAAATAAAGGCCATACTTACAAATGGACACAGACAGGTCAGAAACGCTGATGAAGGAGTGAGCAGGTGCTTTAAATAATAATGGCCACTCCCACTAGTCTTGAGGGGAGTGGTGTGTGGTGCATGGGATGTGTAGTAAGAAATAATAAATGAATAGTGTGTGTGCAAGTGGTAATAATATGAGTGAAATATAGGGGGCAGTAATGAGTAAAGTGCCTCAATAAAAGAATAATGGGGTGCAAGTGTGTGAAACATGGAGGGATAGTGTGTAAGTCATGAGGCACAACGTGTATAGCCAGGTAGAAGCCTATTTGTGACGCCTTGATAGTTCATAGAGCGGGCTACCCTGCTTGCTATGCCCAACAACAGCACACCGTGCTCTCAAGACTAGTGGGAGTGGCTATTATTATTTAAAGCACCTGCTCGCTCTCCTTCATCAGCGTTTCTGACCTGTCTGTGTCCATTTGTAAGTATGGCCTTTTTTCGTGATTTTATACCCTAACACTGATAAAGCAATGTATTCTTTGTGCGTTCACATATCATTGCTCTACTCTCTTTGGTTCCTTTGCGAAGCTTCTATTTTATAGTTTCATTTATTCTGTCTAAACCAGTCTCTGTTATCGATCTATCGTTCTTTGATACAGATGCGGAGTATAACTTTACTATCTGTGCGTTCACACATGAGGTGACTATTTGCTTTTGTGCATGTTTTGTATATATGTCTGTATTATGTCTGTATTATGCCTGTATTATGTCTGTATTGTGTCTGTATTGTGTCTGTATTGTGTCTGTATTATGCCTGTATTATGCCTGTATTATGCCTGTATTATGCCTGTATTGTGTCTGTATTGTGTCTGTATTGTGTCTGTATTGTGTCTGTATTGTGTCTGTATTATGCCTGTATTATGTCTGTATTATGCCTGTATTGTGTCTGTATTGTGTCTGTATTGTGTCTGTATTATGTCTGTATTATGTCTGTATTGTGTCTGTATTGTGTCTGTATTGTGTCTGTATTGTGTCTGTATTATGTCTGTATTGTGTCTGTATTATGCCTGTATTGTGTCTGTATTGTGTCTGTATTGTGTCTGTATTGTGTCTGTATTATGCCTGTATTATGTCTGTATTATGTCTGTATTTATGTCTGTATATATGTCTGTATTATGTCTGTGTTATGTCTGTATTGTGTCTGTATATATGTCTGTATTGTGTCTGTGTTATGTCTGTGTTATGTCTGTATTATGTCTGTATTATGTCTGTATTATGTCTGTATTATGTCTGTATTGTGTCTGTATTATGTCTGTATTGTGTCTGTATTATGTCTGTATTATGTCTGTATTATGTCTGTATTGTATCTGTATTATGCCTGTATTGTGTCTGTATTGTGTCTGTATTATGTCTGTATTGTGCCTGTATTGTGTCTGTATTATGCCTGTATTATGTCTGTATTATGTCTGTATATATGTCTGTATTATGTCTGTGTTATGTCTGTATTGTGTCTGTATTATGTCTGTATTGTGTCTGTATTATGTCTGTGTTATGTCTGTATTATGTCTGTATTGTGTCTGTATTATGTCTGTATTGTGTCTGTATTATGTCTGTATTGTGTCTGTATTGTGTCTGTATTGTGTCTGTATTATGTCTGTATTATGTCTGTATTGTGTCTGTATTGTGTCTGTATTATGCCTGTATTATGCCTGTATTATGTCTGTATTATGTCTGTATTTATGTCTGTGTTATGTCTGTGTTATGTCTGTATTGTGTCTGTATATATGTCTGTATTGTGTCTGTATTATGTCTGTGTTATGTCTGTATTATGTCTGTATTATGTCTGTATTATGTCTGTATTATGTCTGTATTGTGTCTGTATTGTGTCTGTATTGTGTCTGTATTGTGTCTGTGTTATGTCTGTGTTATGTCTGTATTATGTCTGTATTGTGTCTGTATTGTGTCTGTATTGTGTCTGTATTGTGTCTGTATTGTGTCTGTATTGTGTCTGTATTATGTCTGTATTATGTCTGTATTATGTCTGTATTATGTCTGTATTATGTCTGTATTATGTCTGTATATATGCCTGTATTGTGTCTGTATTGTGTCTGTATTGTGTCTGTATTGTGTCTGTATTGTGTCTGTATTGTGTCTGTATTGTGTCTGTATTGTGTCTGTATTATGTCTGTATTGTGTCTGTATTATGTCTGTATTATGTCTGTATATATGCCTGTATTGTGTCTGTATTGTGTCTGTATTGTGTCTGTATTGTGTCTGAATTGTGTCTGTATTATGTCTGTATTATGTCTGTATTGTGTCTGTATTGTGTCTGTATTGTGTCTGTATTATGTCTGTATTATGTCTGTATATATGTCTGTATTATGTCTGTATTGTGTCTGTATTGTGTCTGTATTGTGTCTGTATTATGTCTGTATTGTGTCTGTATTGTGTCTGTATTGTGTCTGTATTGTGTCTGTATTGTGTCTGTATTATGTCTGTATTATGTCTGTATATATGTCTGTATTGTGTCTGTATTGTGTCTGTATTGTGTCTGTATTGTGTCTGTATTGTGTCTGTATTGTGTCTGTATTATGTCTGTATTATGTCTGTATTGTGTCTGTATTGTGTCTGTATTGTGTCTGTATTGTGTCTGTATTGTGTCTGTATTGTGTCTGTATTATGTCTGTATTGTGTCTGTATTGTGTCTGTATTTTGTCTGTATTATGCCTGTATTATGTCTGTATTATGTCTGTATTGTGTCTGTATTGTGTCTGTATTGTGTCTGTATTGTGTCTGTATTATGTCTGTATTATGTCTGTATTATGTCTGTATTGTGTCTGTATTGTGTCTGTATTGTGTCTGTATTGTGTCTGTATTATGTCTGTATTGTGTCTGTATTATGTCTGTATTGTGTCTGTATTATGTCTGTATTGTGTCTGTATTGTGTCTGTATTATGTCTGTATTATGTCTGTATTATGTCTGTATTGTGCCTGTACTGTGCCTGTATTATGTCTGTATATATGCCTGTATTATGTCTGTATTATGTCTGTATTATGTCTGTATTGTGTCTGTATTGTGTCTGTATTGTGTCTGTATTGTGTCTGTATTATGTCTGTATTATGTCTGTATTATGTCTGTATTATGTCTGTATTATGTCTGTATTATGTCTGTATTATGTCTGTATTATGTCTGTATTGTGTCTGTATTATGTCTGTATTGTGTCTGTATTGTGTCTGTATTATGTCTGTATTATGTCTGTATTGTGTCTGTGTTATGTCTGTATTATGTCTGTATTGTGTCTGTATTATGTCTGTATTGTGTCTGTATTATGTCTGTATTGTGTCTGTATTGTGTCTGTATTGTGTCTGTATTATGTCTGTATTATGTCTGTATTATGTCTGTATATATGTCTGTATTATGTCTGTATTATGTCTGTATTATGTCTGTATTGTGTCTGTATTGTGTCTGTATTGTGTCTGTATTGTGTCTGTATTATGTCTGTATTATGTCTGTATTATGTCTGTATTATGTCTGTATTATGTCTGTATTATGTCTGTATTATGTCTGTATTGTGTCTGTATTATGTCTGTATTGTGTCTGTATTGTGTCTGTATTATGTCTGTATTATGTCTGTATTGTGTCTGTATTGTGTCTGTATTGTGTCTGTATTATGTCTGTATTATGTCTGTATTATGTCTGTATTGTGCCTGTATTATGTCTGTATATATGCCTGTATTATGTCTGTATTATGTCTGTATTATGTCTGTATTGTGTCTGTATTGTGTCTGTATTGTGTCTGTATTGTGTCTGTATTATGTCTGTATTATGTCTGTATTATGTCTGTATTATGTCTGTATTATGTCTGTATTATGTCTGTATTGTGTCTGTATTGTGTCTGTATTGTGTCTGTATTGTGTCTGTATTATGTCTGTATTATGTCTGTATTATGTCTGTATTATGTCTGTATTGTGTCTGTATTGTGTCTGTATTGTGTCTGTATTATGTCTGTATTATGTCTGTATTATGTCTGTATTGTGTCTGTATTATGTCTGTATTATGTCTGTATTATGTCTGTATTGTGTCTGTATTATGTCTGTATATATGCCTGTATTATGTCTGTATTATGTCTGTATTGTGTCTGTATTGTGTCTGTATTGTGTCTGTATTGTGTCTGTATTGTGTCTGTATTATGTCTGTATTATGTCTGTATTATGTCTGTATTATGTCTGTATTATGTCTGTATTATGTCTGTATTATGTCTGTATTGTGTCTGTATTATGTCTGTATTGTGTCTGTATTGTGTCTGTATTATGTCTGTATTATGTCTGTATTGTGTCTGTGTTATGTCTGTATTATGTCTGTATTGTGTCTGTATTATGTCTGTATTGTGTCTGTATTATGTCTGTATTGTGTCTGTATTGTGTCTGTATTATGTCTGTATTATGTCTGTATTATGTCTGTATATATGTCTGTATTATGTCTGTATTGTGTCTGTATTGTGTCTGTATTGTGTCTGTATTGTGTCTGTATTGTGTCTGTATTATGTCTGTATTATGTCTGTATTATGTCTGTATTATGTCTGTATTATGTCTGTATTATGTCTGTATTATGTCTGTATTGTGTCTGTATTATGTCTGTATTGTGTCTGTATTGTGTCTGTATTATGTCTGTATTATGTCTGTATTGTGTCTGTATTATGTCTGTATTGTGTCTGTATTATGTCTGTATTATGTCTGTATTATGTCTGTATTGTGCCTGTATTATGTCTGTATATATGCCTGTATTATGTCTGTATTATGTCTGTATTGTGTCTGTATTATGTCTGTATTGTGTCTGTATTATGTCTGTATTATGTCTGTATTGTGTCTGTATTGTGCCTGTATTATGTCTGTATATATGCCTGTATTATGTCTGTATTATGTCTGTATTATGTCTGTATTGTGTCTGTATTGTGTCTGTATTGTGTCTGTATTGTGTCTGTATTGTGTCTGTATTATGTCTGTATTATGTCTGTATTATGTCTGTATTATGTCTGTATTATGTCTGTATTATGTCTGTATTGTGTCTGTATTGTGTCTGTATTGTGTCTGTATTGTGTCTGTATTATGTCTGTATTATGTCTGTATTATGTCTGTATTGTGTCTGTATTGTGTCTGTATTGTGTCTGTATTGTGTCTGTATTATGTCTGTATTATGTCTGTATTATGTCTGTATTGTGTCTGTATTATGTCTGTATTATGTCTGTATTATGTCTGTATTGTGTCTGTATTATGTCTGTATATATGCCTGTATTATGTCTGTATTATGTCTGTATTATGTCTGTATTGTGTCTGTATTGTGTCTGTATTGTGTCTGTATTATGTCTGTATTATGTCTGTATTATGTCTGTATTATGTCTGTATTATGTCTGTATTATGTCTGTATTATGTCTGTATTGTGTCTGTATTATGTCTGTATTGTGTCTGTATTGTGTCTGTATTATGTCTGTATTATGTCTGTATTGTGTCTGTGTTATGTCTGTATTATGTCTGTATTGTGTCTGTATTATGTCTGTATTGTGTCTGTATTATGTCTGTATTGTGTCTGTATTGTGTCTGTATTGTGTCTGTATTATGTCTGTATTATGTCTGTATTATGTCTGTATATATGTCTGTATTATGTCTGTATTGTGTCTGTATTGTGTCTGTATTGTGTCTGTATTGTGTCTGTATTATGTCTGTATTATGTCTGTATTATGTCTGTATATATGTCTGTATTATGTCTGTATTATGTCTGTATTATGTCTGTATTGTGTCTGTATTATGTCTGTATTGTGTCTGTATTATGTCTGTATTGTGTCTGTATTGTGTCTGTATTATGTCTGTATTATGTCTGTATTGTGTCTGTGTTATGTCTGTATTATGTCTGTATTGTGTCTGTATTGTGTCTGTATTGTGTCTGTATTATGTCTGTATTGTGTCTGTATTATGTCTGTATTGTGTCTGTATTGTGTCTGTATTATGTCTGTATTGTGTCTGTATTATGTCTGTATTGTGTCTGTATTGTGTCTGTATTATGTCTGTATTATGTCTGTATTGTGTCTGTGTTATGTCTGTATTATGTCTGTATTGTGTCTGTATTGTGTCTGTATTGTGTCTGTATTGTGTCTGTATTATGTCTGTATTATGTCTGTATTATGTCTGTATATATGTCTGTATTATGTCTGTATACACCATTGTTTATACTTTATTTCCTTTTTTTGTACATCAGTTAAAGCGATTGTGATAAAGGCCTGGATAGGCCGAAACGTCGAAAAAATCGCCTGTTATAAATGAAAATGTAAAGAATTTTAAACATTTTCAAATACTACATTCATCTCTATATTTGAGTGCTTGGGTTGTTTTTCCTATATATATTGTGGGGTGTCCAAACCCGAACCCTCATAGCACCTGAACGTTCCTGCCAGGAGGGAAATCCATCATTTTCTGTCTGCAATCAAACTAAGTCACCAAAATAAAATGGTTTATCCTGCAATGAATTTACGGTAGCGGCAAAACCGTATCTAGAAGTCGACGAAAACGCTCAATACAGGACAAACCATGGAATGTGTGCAGTGTTAGGGGGAGGATGCAGCGCAGCAGGCAGGGTGTAGCCCTTCATTCAGGCTTCTGCTTGCTGTCAGTGAATGGGAAATTTCTTGTCTACTTCTAGAGGCTACAAATCAGTCCTGACTATTTAATACTATGTAATATAAGAATAATCATGGTGGATAATAATGGTGCGATTCCCAGCGTGTGTAGGATGGACGTCACTTACATCTCAGCCACATTTCCAGCTATAACAATGTTGTAAATCTGCGGCAGTGGACAGGCGTGCGGGGCGGCGTGCGCCTCGTGCTACAGCTAATTATCCTGGATAATGTTACAATGATTCAGCACCAAATATATCAGCGTTTAACACGACGTTACGAGCCGCTCGCTCCATTCCGCCTATAGCTCCCCCCATATAAAACACGCAGGCGACGGCGCCGAGAGAAGCTCATTAGCAATTTATCACTTGATGAAGTTTGTGAAGATCATGAAGACGCCTCCTTCTAGTATTTTGGAAGAGCCTCGATTTCTAATAACATTTTATTGTCTGTGCTAGAAGGAGATAGCGGTCGTAATGACCGGCGCCAAATTTACTGGCGGATTGTGAAGACTGCACCGTGTGCTCAGCTGGTCTTCTGGGTGCGTTACCCTAATATAATGCCCCTTTACTGACTACCATTAACATCTGCTGCCTGATTAGTCTCCTGGCCGCTGGCTCAGAGATACAATAGACTTCGGCGCGGGAGAACGCTACTTGCTGCATAAATTTCAGGTGACGGCGCCAATTGTACAAATGTGTAAACCAAAAATCCCATAAGGCTTAAGCCAAATACTTAAATATTCAACAAATCCTATTTAGTCGTAAAATCAATAGAGATATCAGAATGAAGTCCGGGCGGCCGCAGGCGCTGGCGAGTGGCGGGCGGCATCACTCATGTCAGGAAGAAGCTGCTGTTTATTTCTAGTAATCAGGGGAGAGGGCGCCGTCCTCACAACGCTAATCTGTTTGCCCAATTTATTATCCGTCGTCCAGGAAAAAATAAATCCTCAGTAATTACAGATCTGGAATAAGTGTTTTATCCGATCTCCCAATGACATTTCCAGCGCGCTGACCCGCAATTACACAAAGTCACGACTCCTCTGCGCAGGCGCTCACTTTTACCTGAAGATTCAAAGGGATGAAACCACCTGAACGGGCGAGGGCGACACAAAACTCCACCCCGCACTCCCATCCATCTTAGGGGACGAACGGTGCCATCCAATCACGATTTTTTTTGTTGCAAAAGTAGCGCAATATGCCCGCTCCGTGTAAAGCTGCCATAAGGGCATAATAAGGGCGACGATTCACAGTGAGCACGAAGAAATGAAGGGGAAGCAGCGCTCGTACGAACGCTCCTCCCCCTTCAAAACAGCTGATCGGAGGGGGTCCCGGGAGTTGGACCCCGACCCATCTGCTATTGATGCTCCTGAGGATAGGCCATCAATGTTTTGTTTTGTTTTGTCTTTTTTGCATCGTTCTCCAGTTCTCTGCATGCAGCCTGCAGTGTAAAGAATGGAGGTTTTCATTCTGATTGTCAAGGCTTTGTTCAGGGTCCTGTCAATATGTACATATGTAAATTAAATGTATCTTTTATTCTAGTTATTTTAAAGGGGTTGCTTCTATATAAATAACACTAAGGCCATGTTCAGACGTGGCAGAGTTTTTCCGCTGCAAATGTTGGTGCAGATTTGGGGCAATTACGCAACGAATCTGCAGCAACATTTGCATATTTGACAGGTAATTCAGACGTTGCAGAAAACACAGCGGACGCCACAGATTTCAGTTTCTGCATTGCAAAGGCTGAAATCCGCAGTGAAATTCCGCTTCTTCTCCGCAACAGACAGTGCATGCTGGGAGAGAAAATTCTGCACCGCAGCCTGTGGTCCGCAGTTATTTTCTGCAACGTCTGAACGAAGTTTCCTAAAAATGTATTGAAAGAAATGTAAAAAAATGGCTGCGGCAGAATTCCACTGCGGACTGTCCGCCACGTCTGAATGTGCCCTTAACATCTCACTGATCACACAGCTGCGGGTTTGTAACAATATATCTTTGGAACTCAGGAGAGGGATTTGTGCTATTGCTTCTCTCACTCAGCTTTTCTAGACTCCTGAATGACAATGCGGCTGAGGTTCACAGTGTTGCGCTCCCCATATATCCACATTGCTGCTTTGTTGTCTGATTTATATCCAGTCATTTCTCCATTATGTAGAGAGACAATGTTTAGAACTGTAGGAAGGTTTGGTGACCACCCAGGTGAGAGGAGACACTACTTGTCATACAGCGGTCACATAGACAGACGAGCCAGCGCTCACATAGACAGACGAGACAGCGGTCACATAGACAGACGAGACAGCAGTCACATAGACAGACGAGACAGCGCTCACATAGACAGACAAGACAGAGGTCACATAGACAGACGAGCCAGAGGAGACAGCGGTCACATAGACAGACGAGACAGAGGTCACATAGACAGACGAGCCAGAGGAGACAGCGCTCACATAGACAGACGAGCCAGAGGAGACAGCGGTCACATAGACAGACGAGACAGAGGTCACATAGACAGACGAGCCAGAGGAGACAGCGCTCACATAGACAGACGAGCCAGAGGAGACAGCGCTCACATAGACAGACGAGCCAGAGGAGACAGCGCTCACATAGACAGACGAGCCAGAGGAGACAGCGGTCACATAGACAGACGAGACAGAGGTCACATAGACAGACGAGCCAGAGGAGACAGCGCTCACATAGACAGACGAGCCAGAGGAGACAGCGCTCACATAGACAGACGAGCCAGAGGAGACAGCGGTCACATAGACAGACGAGCCAGAGGAGACAGCGCTCACATAGACAGACGAGCCAGAGGAGACAGCGCTCACATAGACAGACGAGCCAGAGGAGACAGCGCTCACATAGACAGACGAGCCAGAGGAGACAGCGCTCACATAGACAGACGAGCCAGAGGAGACAGAGCTCACATAGACAGACGAGCCAGAGGAGACAGCGGTCACATAGACAGACGAGACAGCGGTCACATAGACAGACGAGACAGACGAGACAGCGGTCACATAGACAGACGAGACAGACGAGCCAGAGGAGACAGCGCTCACATAGACAGACGAGACAGAGGTCACATAGACAGACGAGCCAGAGGAGACAGCGGTCACATAGACAGACGAGACAGAGGTCACATAGACTGACGAGCCAGAGGAGACAGCGGTCACATAGACAGACGAGACAGAGGTCACATAGACAGACGAGCCAGAGGAGACAGCGCTCACATAGACAGACGAGCAAGAGGAGACAGCGCTCACATAGACAGACGAGCCAGAGGAGACAGCGCTCACATAGACAGACGAGCCAGAGGAGACAGCGCTCACATAGACAGACGAGCCAGAGTAGACAGAGCTCACATAGACAGACGAGCCAGAGGAGACAGCGGTCACATAGACAGACGAGACAGCGGTCACATAGACAGACGAGACAGACGAGACAGCGGTCACATAGACAGACGAGCCAGAGGAGACAGCGCTCACATAGACAGACGAGCCAGAGGAGACAGAGCTCACATAGACAGACGAGCCAGAGGAGACAGCGGTCACATAGACAGACGAGACAGACGAGACAGCGGTCACATAGACAGACGAGACAGACGAGACAGAGGAGACAGCGCTCACATAGACAGACGAGACAGAGGAGACAGCGGTCACATAGACAGACGAGACCAGGACTGATATTTACTTTGATTTTGGGAAGAACAGCAAATATAATTACTGAAGAGATGCAAAGCATTATGGGAAGATGTTCATATACACAATGTGCATAATTATGGAAGTGTTAACATGTGTTCTCACACCTGCACTAGTGTCTCGTGGGGGAATAAAGGGGGAGCACAACGTGGCACCCCCCATATCCCCCACCTGTGTCTAAACATCCATCTACTTACCACAATTACTGATTCACACACACGGAGTCTAATAAAACGGATCAAGTTACGCCTCAATCAGCTCCAAACGTGTCACCTGAACAAAGCGCCAAACATGTAATATCTCCCCAGGATGTCACATATGGGAACACTTACCCCCCGTCATTAACTTCAAATGAAATCCAACCGTCATGGCGATTTATCGTAATAATATATAAATATAAACTTATCATTCTGCGCGGGTTATTATCATTACAGCAAAACAAACAGCACATTAACTCCCCGGTCTCCTCACATCGGCAAAGACATAAATGCTGACAGCTGCTTATCTGGAAACTTCTAGAAGCATTTACATTTCACATAATGAATGACTCCAGTCACTATTAAAATTACAACAGCCCAGTATCTCCTATAATACTGCCCCCTATGTACAAATATGTAACTATTCTAATACCGCCCCTATATACAAGAATATAACTACTATAATACTGCTCCTATATACAAGAATATAACTACTATAATACTGCTCCTATATACAAGAATATAACTACTATAATACTGCTCCTATATACAAGAATATAACTACTATAATACTGCTCCCTATATACAAGAATATAACTACTATAATACTGCCCCCTATATACAAGAATATAACTACTATAATACTGCCTCCTATATACAAGAATATAACTACTATAATACTGCTTCTATATACAAGAATATAACTACTATAATACTGCTTCTATATACAAGAATATAACTACTATAATACTGCCTCCTATATACAAGAATATAACTAATATAATACTGCCTCTATATACAAGAATATAACTACTATAATACTGCTCCTATATACAAGAATATAACTACTATTATACTGCCTCCTATATACAAGAATATAACAACTATAATACTGCCCCTATATACAAGAATATAACTACTGTATTACTGCCCCTATATACAAGACTATAACTACTATAATACTGCCCCCTATATACAAGACTATAACTACTATAATACTGCTCCTATATACAAGAATATAACTACTATAATACTGCTCCCATATACAAGAATATAACTACTATAATACTGCTCCTATATACAAGAATATAACTACTATAATACTGCTCCCTATATACAAGAATATAACTACTATAATACTGCCCCCTATATACAAGAATATAACCACTATAATACTGCCCCCTATATACAAGAATATAACTACTATAATACTGCCCCTATATATAAGACTATAACTACTATAATACTGCCCCCTATATACAAGAATATAACTACTATAATACAGCCCCCTATATACCAGAATATAACTACTATAATACTGCTCCCATATACAAGAATATAACTACTATAATACTGCCCCCTATATACAAGAATATAACTACTATAATACTGCCTCCTATATACAAGCATATAACTACTATAATACTGCCCTCTATATACAAGAATATAACTACTATAATACTGCTCCTATATACAAGAATATAACTACTATAATACTGCCCCTATATACAAGAATATAACTACTATAATACTGCCGCTATATACAACAATATAACTACTATAATACTGCCGCTATATACAAGAATATAACTACTATAATACTGCTCCCTATATACAGGAATATAACTACTATAATACTGCCCCCTATATACCAGAATATAACTACTATAATACTGCTCCCATATACAAGAATATAACTACTATAATACTGCCCCCTATATACAAGAATATAACTACTATAATACTGCCTCCTATATACAAGAATATAACTACTATAATACTGCCCTCTATATACAAGAATATAACTACTATAATACTGCTCCTATATACAAGAATATAACTACTATAATACTATAAAATTACAACAGCCCAGTATCTCCTATAATACTGCCCCCTATGTACAAATATGTAACTATTCTAATACCGCCCCTATATACAAGAATATAACTACTATAATACTGCTCCTATATACAAGAACATAACTACTATAATACTGCTCCCTATATACAAGAATATAACTACTATAATACTGCCCCCTATATACAAGAATATAACTACTATAATACTGCCCCTATATACAAGAATATAACTACTATAATACTGCCCCTATATACAAGAATATAACTACTATAATACTGCTCCTATATACAAGAATATAACTACTATAATACTGCTCCTATATACAAGAATATAACTACTATAATACTGCTCCTATATACAAGAATATAACTACTATAATACTGCCCCCTATATACCAGAATATAACTACTATAATACTGCCCCTATATACAAGAATATAACTACTATAATACTGCCCCTATATACAAGAATATAATTACTATAATACTGCTTCTATATACAAGAATATAACTACTATAATACTGCTCCTATATACAAGAATATACCTACTATAATTCTAATGATCGAGGTAGGGAAACGGACAAGTGAGCCCTAATCTACCCGCCACTCTGTCCCTGCCTACTTGCAACGACACGCCCTAGGCGACGGGGTACAACTGGGCGGCGGTCCCTACGCTCAGTAAGTGCACGAGACAAACATACAAGGAAATATAAAGCAAAGGGAAAGGGGCAGTTGCCCACGGCAGTCTTCCACTCATCCCCCTCTTTGATGCGGATAAGGTTATACGCCCCCCGTAGATCAAACTTAGAGAACCATTGGGCCCCCTGAACCTGATTAAAGAGATCAGGAATCAAAGGAAGGGGATACTGGTTCCTTACAGTGACCTTATTCAGGTTACGGTAGTCAATGCATGGCCTAAGACCACCATCCTTCTTCCCTACGAAGAAGAAGCCAGCACCTACAGGAGAAGTAGAGGGGCGAATGTAACCCTTGGCCAGGCATTCCTGGATATACTCTCTCATGGCTTCACGTTCGGGACAAGAAAGATTAAATATCCTACCCTTAGGGAGCTTAGCTCCTGGTACCAATTCGATAGCGCAATCGTATTCTCTATGAGGAGGTAACACTTCGGAGGCCTCCTTAGAGAAAACATCGGCGAAGTCCTGAACAAACTCAGGTAGCGTGTTCACCTCCTCAGGGGGAGAAATAGAATTAACAGAAAAACATGACGTCAAGCATTCATTACCCCATTTGGTAAGATCCCCAGTATTCCAGTCAAACGTGGGATTATGCAACTGCAACCAGGGAAGGCCTAAAACCAAATCGTACGATAATCCCTGCATCACCAGTACAGAGCATTGCTCCAAATGCATGGAGCCAACAAGGAGCTCAAAAACAGGGGTATGCTGTGTAAAATAACCATTAGCAAGAGGAGTGGAGTCGATACCCACTACCGGGACAGGTTTAGGCAAATCAATCAAAGGCATAGCAAGAGACATAGCAAATTCCACAGACATGATATTAGCAGAGGACCCTGAATCCACGAAGGCGCTGCCGGTAGCAGACCTACCACCAAAAGAGACCTGAAAGGGAAGCAAGATCTTATTACGTTTCATATTTACGGGAAATACCTGTGCGCCCAAGTGACCTCCCCGATGATCACTTAGGCGCGGAAGTTCTCCAGCTGCATTCTTACGCTTAGGACAGTTGTTCACTTGATGCTTGTCATCCCCACAGTAGAAGCAGAGACAATTCTTCCTGCGGAGCTCTCTACGTTGTTGGGGGGACACGAAGGCCCCGAGTTGCATAGGTACCTCCGAGTCTTCCGTGGAAGAACGAAGCAACGGAACCTCGGGAGGCATCATGGGGGAGTCGGAGGAGAAAACACAAACACGTTCGCGTTGTCGTTCCCTGAGACGTCGGTCAAGTCGTACCGCTAAAGCCATAACCTGGTCTATGGAGTCAGAAGAGGGATAGCTAACTAGCAGGTCTTTCAGGGCATTCGACAGACCCAACCTAAACTGGCACCTTAAGGCAGGGTCATTCCACCGAGAAGCTACGCACCACTTCCTAAAGTCAGAACAATACTCCTCAACAGGTCTCTTCCCCTGACGTAAGGTCACCAGCTGACTCTCGGCAAAGGCAGTCTTGTCAGTCTCGTCATAAATGAGTCCGAGAGCAGAAAAGAAAAGATCAACGGAGGAAAGTTCAGGGGCGTCAGGAGCCAAAGAGAAGGCCCATTCTTGGGGCCCGTCCTGGAGCCGGGACATAATTATACCCACTCGCTGGCTCTCAGAACCTGAGGAGTGGGGCTTTAAGCGAAAATAGAGCCTACAACTCTCCCGAAAGGAGAGAAAAGCCCTCCGGTCCCCTGAGAACCGGTCGGGCAACTTGAGGTGGGGTTCAGGAGTTGAGGTGAGGGGAACTACCAAGGTAGCATCAGGCTGGTTGACCTTCTGAGCCAGGGCCTGGACCTGTAGGGAGAGACCCTGCATTTGCTGAGCCAGGGTCTCAAGGGGGTCCATAGTGGTGTCAGGGACCAGGGTAGACTAGGTATATGGGCTTGTGATTATGTAATGATCGGGGTAGGGAAACGGACAAGTGAACCCTAATCTACCCGCCACTCTGTCCCTGCCTACTTGCAACGAACCGCCCTAGGCGACGGGGTACAACTGGGCGGCGGTCCCTACGCTCAGTAAGTGCACGAGACAAACATACAAGGAAATATAAAGCAAAGGGAAAGGGGCAGTTGCCCACGGCAACACCGTGAGCAACAGAGTGGTGAACGAGCCAAGTAAAACCAGGAGAGCACGAGGTACCAAACGCAGAGCAGAAGAGTAGTCAGAAAGCCAGGGTCAGAATGGAGCAGGATCAAATTGTTAGGAGCTGTAGCTGGGCCAGGAAACCACATGGAAAGAATCACAAGCAAGGAGGAACAGGAAAGGCAGGTATAAGTAGACAGAAGGCGGGAGCTAGCTGAGTCTGGCCAGGCTGCGATAGGTTCTCCCACTCCTAAGCCTGCCAGCCTGAGTGGTGGAAGCTGGAGTCAGTCTCAGAGGGATAGACTCAGGTGAAGACTGATTACCTATGGAAGTTAACCCCGAAGCTGTGCCTGGCAGATCCTTTAGGTTATGTGCACACACACTAATTACGTCCGTAATTGACGGACGTATTTCGGCCGCAAGTCCCGGACCGAACACAGTGCAGGGAGCCGGGCTCCTAGCATCATACTTATGTACGATGCTAGGAGTCTCTGCCTCACTGCAGGACAACTGTCCCGTACTGTAATCATGTTTTCAGTACGTGACAGTGGTCCTGCAGCGAGGCAGGGACTCCTAGCATCGTACATAAGTATGATGCTAGGAGCCCTGCTCCCTGCACTGTGTTCGGTCCGGGACTTGCGGCCGAAATACGTCCGTCAATTACGGACGTAATTAGTGTGTGTGCACATACCCTAACAATAATACTGCCCCTATATACAAGAATATAACTACTATAATACTGGCCCCTATGTACAAATATGTAACTATTCTAATACCGCCCCTATATACAAGAATATAACTACTATAATACTGCCCCCTATATACAAGAATATAACTACTATAATACTGCTCCTATATACAAGAATATAACTACTATAATACTGCCCCCTATATACAAGAATATAACTACTATAATACTGCTCCTATATACAAGAATATAACTACTATAATACTGCCCGCTATCTACAAGAATATAACTACTATTATACTGCTCCTATATACAAGAATATAACTACTATAATACTGCCGCTATATACAAGAATATAACTACTATAATACTGCTCCCTATATACAAGAATATAACTACTATAATACTGCTTCTATATACAAGAATATAACTACTCTAATACTGCTCCTATATACAAGAATATAACTACTATAATACTGCCCCTATATACAAGAATATAACTACTATAATACTGCCCCCTATATACAAGAATATAACTACTATAATACTGCCCCTATATACAAGAATATAACTACTATAATACTGCCCACTATATACAAGAATATAACTACTATAATACTACTCCCTATACACAAGAATATAACTACTATAATACTGCTCCTATATACAAGAATATAACTACTATAATACTGCTCATATATACAAGAATATAACTACTATAATACTGCTCCTATATACAAGAATATAACTACTATAATACTGCCTCCTATATACAAGAATATAACTAATATAATACTGCCTCTATATACAAGAATATAACTACTATAATACTGCTCCTATATACAAGAATATAACTACTATAATACTGCTCCTATATACAAGAATATAACTACTATAATACTGCTCCTATATACAAGAATATAACTACTCTAATACTGCTCCTATATACAAGAATATAACTACTATAATACTTCCCCCTATATACAAGAATATAACTACTATAATACTGCTCCTATATACAAGAATATAACTACTATAATACTACCCCCTATATACAAGAATATAACTACTATAATACTGCTCCTATATACAAGAATATAACTACTATAATACTTCCCCCTATATACAAGAACATAACTACTATAATACTGCCCCCTATATACAAGAATATAACTACTATAATACTGCCCACTATATACAAGAATATAACTACTATAATACTGCCCACTATATACAAGAATATAACTACTATAATACAGCCCCTATATACAAGAATATAACTACTATAATACTGCCCCTATATACAAGAATATAACTACTATTATACTGCCCCCTATATACAAGAATATAACTACTATAATACTGCCCCCTATATACAAGAATATAACTACTATAGTACTGCTCCTATATACAAGAATATAACTACTATAATACTGCCCCTATATACAAGAATATAACTACTATAATACTGCCCCCTATATACAAGAATATAACTACTATAATACTGCCTCCTATATACAAGAATATAACTACTATAATACTGCCCCCTATATACAAGAATATAACTACTATAATACTGCCCCCTATATACAAGAATATAACTACTATAATACTGCCCCTATATACAAGAATATAACTACTATAATACTGCCCCCTATATACAAGAATATAACTACTATAATACTGCTCCTATATACAAGAATATAACTACTATAATACTGCTCCTATATACAAGAATATAACTACTATAATACTGCCCCCTATATACAAGAATATAACTACTATAATACTGCCCCCTATATACAAGAATATAACTACTATAATACTGCTCCTATATACAAGAATATAACTACTATAATACTGCCCCTATATACAAGAATATAACTACTATAATACTGCTCCTATATACAAGAATATAACTACTATAATACTGCCTCCTATATACAAGAATATAACTACTATAACACTGCCCCTATATACAAGAATATAACTACTATAATACTGCCCCTATATACAAGAATATAACTACTATAATACTGCCCCTATATACAAGAATATAACTACTATAATACTGCTCGAATATACAAGAATATAACTACTATTATACTGCCGCTATATACAAGAATATAACTACTATACTACTGCTCCTATATACAAGAATATAACTACTATTATACTGCCGCTATATACAAGAATATAACTACTATAATACTGCTCCCTATATACAAGAATATAACTACTATAATACTGCTCCTATATACAAGAATATAACTACTATAATACTGCTCCTATATACAAGAATATAACTACTATAATACTGCTCCTATATACAAGAATATAACTACTATAATACTGCCCCCTATATACAAGAATATAACTACTATAATACTGCCCCCTATATACAAGAAAATAACTACTATAATACTGCTCCTATATACAAGAATATAACTACTATAATACTGCCCCTATATACAAGAATATAACTAATATAATACTGCTCCTATATACAAGAATATAACTACTATAATACTGCTCCCTATATACAAGAATATAACTACTATAATACTGCTTCCTATATACAAGAATATAACTACTATAATACTGCTCCTATATACAAGAATATAACTACTATAATACTGCCCCCTATATACAAGAATATAACTACTATAATACTGCCCCCTATATACAAGAATATAACTACTATAATACTGCCCCTATATACAAGAATATAACTACTATAATACTGCCCCCTATATACAAGAATATAACTACTATAATACTGCTCCTATATACAAGAATATAACTACTATAATACTGCTCCTATATACAAGAATATAACTACTATAATACTGCCCCCTATATACAAGAATATAACTACTATAATACTGCCCCCTATATACAAGAAAATAACTACTATAATACTGCTCCTATATACAAGAATATAACTACTATAATACTGCCCCTATATACAAGAATATAACTACTATAATACTGCTCCTATATACAAGAATATAACTACTATAATACTGCCTCCTATATACAAGAATATAACTAATATAATACTGCCTCTATATACAAGAATATAACTACTATAATACTGCTCCTATATACAAGAATATAACTACTATAATACTGCTCCTATATACAAGAATATAACTACTATAATACTGCTCCTATATACAAGAATATAACTACTCTAATACTGCTCCTATATACAAGAATATAACTACTATAATACTTCCCCCTATATACCAGAATATAACTACTATAATACTGCTCCTATATACAAGAATATAACTACTATAATACTACCCCCTATATACAAGAATATAACTACTATAATACTGCTCCTATATACAAGAATATAACTACTATAATACTTCCCCCTATATACAAGAACATAACTACTATAATACTGCCCCCTATATACAAGAATATAACTACTATAATACTGCCCACTATATACAAGAATATAACTACTATAATACTGCCCACTATATACAAGAATATAACTACTATAATACAGCCCCTATATACAAGAATATAACTACTATAATACTGCCCCTATATACAAGAATATAACTACTATTATACTGCCCCCTATATACAAGAATATAACTACTATAATACTGCCCCCTATATACAAGAATATAACTACTATAGTACTGCTCCTATATACAAGAATATAACTACTATAATACTGCCCCTATATACAAGAATATAACTACTATAATACTGCCCCCTATATACAAGAATATAACTACTATAATACTGCCTCCTATATACAAGAATATAACTACTATAATACTGCCCCCTATATACAAGAATATAACTACTATAATACTGCCCCCTATATACAAGAATATAACTACTATAATACTGCCCCTATATACAAGAATATAACTACTATAATACTGCCCCCTATATACAAGAATATAACTACTATAATACTGCTCCTATATACAAGAATATAACTACTATAATACTGCTCCTATATACAAGAATATAACTACTATAATACTGCCCCCTATATACAAGAATATAACTACTATAATACTGCCCCCTATATACAAGAATATAACTACTATAATACTGCTCCTATATACAAGAATATAACTACTATAATACTGCCCCTATATACAAGAATATAACTACTATAATACTGCTCCTATATACAAGAATATAACTACTATAATACTGCCTCCTATATACAAGAATATAACTACTATAACACTGCCCCTATATACAAGAATATAACTACTATAATACTGCCCCTATATACAAGAATATAACTACTATAATACTGCCCCTATATACAAGAATATAACTACTATAATACTGCTCGAATATACAAGAATATAACTACTATTATACTGCCGCTATATACAAGAATATAACTACTATACTACTGCTCCTATATACAAGAATATAACTACTATTATACTGCCGCTATATACAAGAATATAACTACTATAATACTGCTCCCTATATACAAGAATATAACTACTATAATACTGCTCCTATATACAAGAATATAACTACTATAATACTGCTCCTATATACAAGAATATAACTACTATAATACTGCTCCTATATACAAGAATATAACTACTATAATACTGCCCCCTATATACAAGAATATAACTACTATAATACTGCCCCCTATATACAAGAAAATAACTACTATAATACTGCTCCTATATACAAGAATATAACTACTATAATACTGCCCCTATATACAAGAATATAACTAATATAATACTGCTCCTATATACAAGAATATAACTACTATAATACTGCTCCCTATATACAAGAATATAACTACTATAATACTGCTTCCTATATACAAGAATATAACTACTATAATACTGCTCCTATATACAAGAATATAACTACTATAATACTGCCCCCTATATACAAGAATATAACTACTATAATACTGCCCCCTATATACAAGAATATAACTACTATAATACTGCCCCTATATACAAGAATATAACTACTATAATACTGCCCCCTATATACAAGAATATAACTACTATAATACTGCTCCTATATACAAGAATATAACTACTATAATACTGCTCCTATATACAAGAATATAACTACTATAATACTGCCCCCTATATACAAGAATATAACTACTATAATACTGCCCCCTATATACAAGAAAATAACTACTATAATACTGCTCCTATATACAAGAATATAACTACTATAATACTGCCCCTATATACAAGAATATAACTACTATAATACTGCTCCTATATACAAGAATATAACTACTATAATACTGCCTCCTATATACAAGAATATAACTAATTTATTACTTCCCCTTGGGTAGGAATATATCTTGGCCTGTATATATTCGTCTTTGTAGGCTATTACGCGGTCACATGTCCAGCACATACATTTCTATAGTAGCAGTTGTGTCAGTGGGAGGAGTCTGTTTGCGGAGGGTAATGCGGTTCTAGAACTGGAATCCTTTACATAAATTACAGATGTCAGGGAAACGCTCGCTGAACATTTTATTCTTGCAGGATTTTTCTTCAATTATGTTTGGTGTTTTTCTTGCCGGGAGGATTTTGCTGAATAATTTGCTGGCAGCGTGTAACTTCACATATCACACGTATGTAAACACGAGACGGGACCCGTGAGCCTAGAAAAAAAAATGGGAAAAAATCTGTAATAGTCACAGAGTAAACGGAGCCGGGAAACATGTGGAAGTGATTGTGAGCTGGAGAAGACGACGTTTTCCTTGTTCCTTCTTATTAGCGTCGGAGAATCTGACGGTCGTCTTCTCGCTTATTGCTGCGGTAACTTCGCGCCTGTTTTGTTTTTACTGGAGATCGGCGATCGCTGATCCCACTGAGATTTACATCAGAAGCTGCTCCGGGTGGAAATGTTTGTGCTGGAATTAAAAACCGGCCCAGGTCACAGCGCAAAACTCCGGCTCCATGTGAAATAATTTATTAATCAGCCAACGAACGCTATATGACAGACGTGCGCCATTTTTGAGCGTCAGGTATATACTGAGCTGCAGTAAATATATTATATAGCGTGCGCCATCGTGATACATGTAGCGGTTTTTGATCGGAATGAAACGTCTTCCCCTTTGTAAAGCTTCGTTCTCGCCACGTTATTTATAAACGCGCGGCTGTATCTCGAGGCGATCAATGTGTCGTGACCCAGACAATATAAACAAGTCTGTCTACTGAGGATGATATTTCAGAGGAATTCAAATTGGCGTCCATACTGATATCATGTAGCCTGACCCACATATGAGGGCAGATAAATCAAGGGGTACCCCATGTGCCCACAAATACACCCCCCTGACAGACGGCAGAAGCAGGTGATGGGGGTGCATCGTCCTCGTGTATCATTGACGTCTCTCTCAGCACAGGGCATGTAATGAGATTCTCTACTCTTTTTTTATTGAAAACCTGACAATAGGGGGCGACATAGTGGCATGATCATGTACCGAAGACGGTCTATCTTTAAAACGTGAACCATCTTACATTGTGTGAGACATTAAAGTTTATCATGTGTATCGGAATATTCGAGCTCCCTCACAGAATCTTCTCGTTACCGTTTTTGCGGACGATCTCTATATGTGACGGTTTCGGTTCATGTGACGAGATTTTCTGCTCCGTTATCTTCAGGACTAAAATATGATAGCATTGGTAGAGAGTTATCAACTGGTGCAAAGTAAATTGGAGCAGTTGCCAATAGCAACCAATCAGCGTCCAGCTCTTGTTTTTTGAAAGGTCCCTTTTTAATAAATGGTGCAACGTGATTGGTTGTTATAGAAACTGCGGCAATTCCCCTATTCACCAGTTTTGGTAAATTGCCGCCGATGTTTCATTTCCTATTTTACGGTCAGACGTCTTGATCCACATGTATGTATATCCCTGTCGAGCGGCCGTCCTCCTCCCCTCCCCCATACACAGTCTGGACTCAGCATGAAGTCGGGGACCTTTCTAGGGGAGTGGGTATCTCTTCCGTGTTAATTTACCTGCTTTTTACCCAGAAATCTTTGCAGTAAACCTCAGTGTTTTGCTGCAGCATCTGGGACAAGCTGAAAAGGCTCGGCGAGGCTGCGCAATTTTATGGTTCGATTGTAAAACGCCCAATGATGTGTGATTGACGGGATCCAGATGGCGGCAGGAATGCTGAGGTTAAGCGTTTGTCATTATCACGTACCCAACCTTCAATCTGGTTCTGATTCCAAACTCGAGATGATTCCTCTGAGCACGGCGCTTCTATCCAGCAACACGATGAACGCCCTCCGAAAAAACCCAACACCCCCAACCCCCCAAACAAGCTGCTGCCATCTCTCTGGGCGCGTCCTGATCTATATGAATGGAGAGAAATCTGTAAAAACATCAGAGGTGAGGATTCCAGTCCCATCTGTAGATTATGACAGAGAATTATAGAGACAGACGGGTCATCACTCCCGGAGATTATACCTGAGGAGGGCGCTGCATCCGGAGGGTCAAGTACTCATCATCACAGCCGGGCGGACGTCTTATATAAACTCTATCATTGTATAATGAAAACTTCTGCAACTTTCTAACATTGTGTTCCAATTCTTCGCCAATTGCAAAACCTCTGCTTGCTGTTAGTAAATGAGAAAAATTCTTATTTGCACTCAGACTTTAAAACTGTTCTTCCCCTAAACTTTTCACATCTGAGAGTTTGCTACAATTGTATCCAGTCTAGACAATCCTCTATGGGGTAAATATCCTGCATTGATACATTGTAGGAAACTATAAGAACAGGATTTCCCTTCCCCCACAATCACAATTTTCACCATTTCTTCCATGGGATGTGACTGCACTGGGCCCTTGTGTCTGGTGTCGGCTCTTTCTGGACTTCTTCATAAAGTAGGAGCTGAATCCTTGTTTATGTTTAAACTTCATTCGGGGGCAATGGAATTTTTTTTATATTAATAACATGGTTCTTCTACGTTTTTTGTCACTAGGTGGCAGTGTTACAATGTACTTTCCATATAAAAAGTCAATCAAGACTGATATTGCCTAGACAGAACTGCTTAAATACTAATCCATGCTCATTTCTTATCCAATCATTTATCACCTTGATCATTGGATCACCCTGGTTATTTACCCGTCAGGGCCGGTCGTCAGTGGGACATTCGATAAGTGATTGGGGCAGATGGGTACCCGACAACACTCCGTCAGCTACGTGCCACACCAACCTGGAGCCGTCTCTGGTCCTAGTTGTTGCTGCGCCCTTTTTCTCGCAGAGACCATTGATGAACTTGTTCTTTTGTTGTCCTCCGATTCCGTTTCATGAAGACGCTGCGGGAAGTGTTACCGATCAGAAGAGGTTTACATGTAAACTGAAATATGCGCAGAACACGTTAAACAACCATTTGGATAATGTGCTAAGACTTTTCTGCAGCCGATCCATCCACTGACACCTCACTCCACCCATAATGAGTCCGGGTGGAGTCACCCCACAAGTGTGTGCAATGTGCAGCGTCCGAGCCAAGTCCCGAGCAGGAGCGGTGGCTGAAAGTGAGACACTTCCCTCGGACTACATCGTCTTCTCCCTGCGGGAATCTGGGAAGAAGGTGCTAAGTCCGTCCGACAACACAAAACCCATTTCCCGAGGCCAAGAAACACTTTGATTTCTAATGTGACGACTTCCTCGTGCTCGGTGAAGAGGAGACGTTTAACATGCGAGGCCTCCGCTCATTAAGACACAATGTAACACGAGCTCGCGGGCGACTAACAGGCAACAATTGGTTTCAGCTGCTGCTCGGGATGCTGGGACGTCGCTGCCGTATGGTGATAATGGTAATCAGCTTTCTTTGGCGCAGATAAACGTCTGGACCCGGCTCCCTTGGGCGGACTGATGAAGGGCCCTGCTGTAGGAGCCCTTATCAGCCAGGACTAGTCAATGTTACATATGTATCTGTACATCGAACGTCTTACTCAACCTGATGAAGCACAATCGCTCGAGTGCCATTAATCAAGGAGCCGGGAAGATGTCCGCCGGGAGCGCCGCTCATTCCATACCGAGTTACAGGCGAGGTGAGGACACAGCAGAAGCGCTGCCTGACGTTACATTGTAGCCAGAAGGTTCTCTGATTAACCCCTGAAATGGACTTGTCATATTCTCTGCCATATACTTTATATCAACTCTCTCATCGTGTCCTAAGGAGGCGAATCTGCAAAACCGTGCGCTTCCGTCTATCCCTGGTCCATTAAAGCTTTGGAAACGGACGCCATGGACTTAGATGAAGTGTGAAAACAACTAGAGACGCGTTCATCGATAATGTGGCGGGAAGGCGTCTCTTAATTAGGTGCACAAATTGATCAAAATGGCGCAAAATTGTTGCATCTCAGAGCAGACTCTTCTCTTCCTTAGGCCTCGTTTACACGAGCGTGATGTGCGTGCTTTTCACGCGTGTCGTACGGACCTATATTAGTCTATGGGGCAGTGCAGACAGTCCGTGAGTTTTGCCCAGCGTGAGTCCGCTGAAAAAAACTCACGACATGTCCGTTCTTTGTGCGCTGTTCACACATCACGCACCCATTGAAGTCAATGTGTGCGTGAAAACCACGCGCACCGCACGGAAGCACTTCCGTGGGACGAGCGTGATTCGCGCAACAGCAGTCAAACTATGAATGTAAACAGAAAAGCACCACGTGCTTTTCTGTTTACAAACATCCAAATGGAGTGTCATAATGATGGTGGCTGCGCGAAAATCACGCAGCCGCGCATCATGCACTGATGACACACGCAGCTGTTAAGTGCTTTTGTGCACGCAAAACGCACACGCTCGTGTAAATCATGCCTTACTCCACCTCTCACATGCTCCAAAAAAACATCTGCTGTTTTTTAACGTATTTGGTGCGACTATTGCGAGTTGTTTAGCCACGCCCCTTTGATACCGTTTTCCGCATCGGTCGTAGGTCACAGAACAACTTATGGTGGAGTGGATAGAAATGATATCAGTCAAATGAGCGTTCACCCTGCAGACTCTCATGTGTATGACTGGCGTCAGAGCCACGCGGTCACAGGGACGGGTAATAACGGATAACGCTGGCACCGGAGATTTAGCAGAATTATAATATCCGGACATTAATAGAACATTGTCTGTCAGACTGACTGCGCGGGAGCTGTACGGGGTGTCAGCTCAAATAATAAATGTTTCTGTTCACTTAATCTGCACAGCACACGTGCTCCAGAGCTGCGCTTCCTGTACAGAGGAAGATACAACAGAAGTCAGCCATATTGGGGGGTTGTGGAGTCTTCTGGTCACCCAGTCACCCTATAAAAACAAACATTTCCCTGCTCTCTCCTCCCTCATCCTTGTGGTTTTATTTGGTGTTTTTTTTTTGTGGGGGGGGGGTTATAATATAAAATGTTGGTCATCATAGTGAACCCCAGGAGTACGGAGTTGTTTCATATCCCTCTTTATAGCAGCTCAGTGTTTGGATTATATGAGACTCTGGGTCGTCCAGTAATTAAATTAGCTAAGTGGGATCACACGTGCGGAGAGCTGACCCCATGTCACATCTGCCTGGACACGGGGTGAGAATTGATCTAGCCACATCCAAGTGTAATGATATGATATACCGGTCTCATGCACAGGACTTATATAGAGGCACCCCTGCCAATAATATCATATTGTTTGAGGTCGGGGGTGTACAGAACAAGGGTTAGAGGGACTGACGGAAATCTTCTGCTTCTAAAAGATTGTGCAGCCGCTGATCAGTGATCCCAGAACCGGCCCGTGATACAGAGCAATGCAGCCGCTGATCAGTGATCCCAGAACCGGCCCAAGATACAGAGCAACGCAGCCGCTAATCAGTGATCCCAGAACCGGCCCGAGATACAGAGCAACGCAGCCGCTGATCAGTGATCCCAGAACCGTCCCGAGATACAGAGCAATGCAGCCGCTGATCAGTGATCCCGAACCGGCCCGTGATACAGAGCAACGCAGCCGCTGATCAGTGATCCCAGAACCGGCCCAAGATATAGAGCAATGCAGCCGCTGATCAGTGATCCCAGAACCGGCCCAAGATACAGAGCAACGCAGCCGCTGATCAGTGATCCCAGAACCGGCCCAAGATACAGAGCAACGCAGGCGCTGATCAGTGATCCCAGAACCGGCCCGTGATACAGAGCAATGCAGCCGCTGATCAGTGATCCCAGAACCGGCCCAGGATACAGAGCAATGCAGCCGCTGATCAGTGATCCCAGAACCGGCCCGAGATACAGAGCAATGCAGCCGCTGATCAGTGATCCCAGAACCGGCCCAAGATACAGAGCAACGCAGCCGCTAATCAGTGATCCCAGAACCGGCCCAAGATACAGAGCAACGCAGCCGCTGATCAGTGATCCCAGAACCGGCTAAGGATACAGAGCAATGCAGCCGCTGATCAGTGATCCCAGAACCGGCCCGAGATACAGAGCAATGCAGCCGCTGATCAGTGATCCCAGAACCGTCCCGAGATACAGAGCAATGCAGCCGCTGATCAGTGATCCCAGAACCGGCCCAAGATACAGAGCAACGCAGCCGCTAATCAGTGATCCCAGAACCGGCCCGAGATACAGAGCAACGCAGCCGCTGATCAGTGATCCCAGAACCGTCCCGAGATACAGAGCAATGCAGCCGCTGATCAGTGATCCCAGAACCGGCCCAAGATACAGAGCAACGCAGCCGCTAATCAGTGATCCCAGAAGCGGCCCGAGATACAGAGCAATGCAGCCGCTGATCAGTGATCCCAGAACCGGCCCGTGATACAGAGCAATGCAGCCGCTGATCAGTGATCCCAGAACCGTCCCGAGATACAGAGCAATGCAGCCGCTGATCAGTGATCCCAGAACCGGCCCGTGATACAGAGCAATGCAGCCGCTGATCAGTGATCCCAGAACCGGCCCAAGATACAGAGCAACGCAGCCGCTGATCAGTGATCCCAGAACCGGCCCAAGATACAGAGCAACGCAGGCGCTGATCAGTGATCCCAGAACCGGCCCGTGATACAGAGCAATGCAGCCGCTGATCAGTGATCCCAGAACCGGCCCAGGATACAGAGCAATGCAGCCGCTGATCAGTGATCCCAGAACCGGCCCGAGATACAGAGCAATGCAGCCGCTGATCAGTGATCCCAGAACCGGCCCAAGATACAGAGCAACGCAGCCGCTAATCAGTGATCCCAGAACCGGCCCAAGATACAGAGCAACGCAGCCGCTGATCAGTGATCCCAGAACCGGCTCAGGATACAGAGCAATGCAGCCGCTGATCAGTGATCCCAGAACCGGCCCGAGATACAGAGCAATGCAGCCGCTGATCAGTGATCCCAGAACCGGCCCAAGATACAGAGCAATGCAGCCGCTGATCAGTGATCCCAGAACCGGCCCAAGATACAGAGCAATGCAGCCGCTGATCAGGGATCCCAGAACCGGCCCAAGATACAGAGCAATGCAGCCGCTGATCAGTGATCCCAGAACCCGCCCGAGATACAGAGCAACGCAGCCGCTGATCAGTGATCTCAGAATCGGCCCAAGATACAGAGCAACGCAGCCGCTGATCAGTGATCCCAGAACCGGCCCAAGATACAGAGCAATGCAGCCGCTGATCAGGGATCCCAGAACCGGCCCAAGATACAGAGCAATGAAGCCGCTGATCAGTGATCCCAGAACCGGCCCGAGATACAGAGCAATGCAGCCGCTGATCAGTGATCCCAGAACCGGCCCGAGATACAGAGCAACGCAGCCGCTGATCAGTGATCCCAGAACCGGCCCGAGATACAGAGCAACGCAGCCGCTGATCAGTGATCCCAGAACCGGCCCAAGAAACAGAGCAACGCAGCCGCTGATCAGTGATCCCAGAACCGGCCCGAGATACAGAGCAACGCAGCCGCTGATCAGTGATCCCAGAACCGGCCCAAGATACAGAGCAATGCAGCCGCTGATCAGGGATCCCAGAACCGGCCCAAGATACAGAGCAATGAAGCCGCTGATCAGTGATCCCAGAACCGGCCCGAGATACAGAGCAATGCAGCCGCTGATCAGTGATCCCAGAACCGGCCCGAGATACAGAGCAACGCAGCCGCTGATCAGTGATCCCAGAACCGGCCCGAGATACAGAGCAACGCAGCCGCTGATCAGTGATCCCAGAACCGGCCCAAGAAACAGAGCAACGCAGCCGCTGATCAGTGATCCCAGAACCGGCCCGAGATACAGAGCAACGCAGCCGCTGATCAGTGATCCCAGAACCGGCCCGAGATACAGAGCAACGCAGCCGCTGATCAGTGATCCCAGAACCGGCCCAAGAAACAGAGCAACGCAGCCGCTGATCAGTGATCCCAGAACCGGCCCGAGATACAGAGCAATGCAGCCGCTGATCAGTGATCCCAGAACCGGCCCAAGATACAGAGCAATGCAGCCGCTGATCAGTGATCCCAGAACCGGCCCAAGATACAGAGCAACGCAGGCGCTGATCAGTGATCCCAGAACCGGCCCGAGATACAGAGCAACGCAGCCGCTGATCAGTGATCCCAGAACCGGCCCGAGATACAGAGCAACGCAGCCGCTGATCAGTGATCCCAGAACCGGCCCAAGATACAGAGCAACGCAGCTGCTGATCAGTGATCCCAGAACTGGCCCGAGATACAGAGCCTCTGTGTGTGGAGCTATCTACAGAGGGGCTGTGTGTGGAGCTATCTACAGGGGGCTGTGTGTGGAGCTATGTACAGGGGGGCTGTGTGTGGAGCTATGTACAGGGGGGCTGTGTGTGGAGCTATGTACAGGGGGGCTGTGTGTGGAGCTATGTACAGGGGGGCTGTGTGTGGAGCTATCTACAGGGTGCTGTGTCTGGCGCTATGTACAGGGGGGCTGTATCTGGAGCTATCTACAGGGGGGCTGTGTGTGGAGCTATGTACAGGGGAGCTGTGTACAGGGGGGCTGTATCTGGTGCTATCTACAGGGGGGCTGTGTGTCGAGCGTTCTACAGGGGGGCTGTGTGTGGAGCTATCTACAGGGGGCTGTGTGTGGAGCTATCTACAGGGGGCTGTGTGTGGAGCTATCTACAGGGGGGCTGTGTCTGGCGCTATGTACAGGGGGGGCTGTGTCTGGCGCTATCTACAGGGGGGCTGTGTGTGGAGCGATCTACAGGGGGGCTCTGGTGGATGATTTTTCCATTGACCGGTAGCAGAGTTACACAACTGGGGAAAAAAAATCCCCATCATGTAACTCTGCTACCTGTCAATGGAAAAGTCATCCAGCACAGGGTCTCCCTCTTGACTTTCATTGTTCTCAGCCTGTTGGTTTGTCCTGCAGCCGCTGCCGCCGTGATGAGCAAATGTTCTACCCAAGATAGGAAAAGTAACACAAAGACGATATAACCGGATCCTTAATATCTGTGATATCCAGACAGTCCAGAGATCCGCAGTGAGAATGTGCGCCCGTTATTTGCAGAAGGGTCTGGCCGTGATTTGATGAGTTGATGCCGGATATTGGGCGTGGTTAGGGGCGTGGCTTAAAATTTCCCTCTTTTCCGAATTCAAAAGTTGGGAGGTATGCTATAAAGATCAATGAGGCCTTTGGAGGAAGAAATCTATTGGGGTTTTTTGTGCCACTCGCGATTTTCGCTGCGTTTTTTGCGTCGTTATTTCCGGACGTTTTTGGAGCGTTTACCAATAGAGTGTATGAAAAACGCTCTGTCAGAACAGAAGGCCGTTTTCCCATTGAAATCAATGGGCAGATGTTTGGAGGCGTTCTGCTTCCGATTTTTTGGCCGTTTTTCGGGCGTTTACGGCCCAAAAAACGGCAGAAAATAGGCCGTGTGAATATACCCTTACACACAAAAAAAACATGTGCCGTTCTATGTGCCGTCCACGTTATAGGCGCGGACCTCGTTATAGGCGCGGACCTCTGTTGTATGCGCGGACCTCTGTTATATGCGCGGACCTCGTTACATGCGCCGTCCTCGTTACATGCGCCGTCCTCGTTACATGCGCCGTCCTCGTTACATGCGCCGTCCTCGTTACATGCGCCGTCCTCGTTACATGCGCCGTCCTCGTTACATGCGCCGTCCTCGTTACATGCGTCGTCCTCGTTACATGCGCGGACCTCTGTTATATGCGCGGACCTCGTTGCATGCGCTGTCCTCGTTGCATGCGCCGTCCTTGTTGCATGCGTCGTCCTCGTTATATATGCGCCATCCTCGTGTAAACAATCAGTGGGTAGCGTAGTTGATGGCAGATATGTGTCATTGAGGCTTCTTGTCTCAGTAATGTAAGTAACTGGAGTTTGGGTCCTGGTTTTATGGGTGACTGAATATGTAAGACGGTCGCTCCATACTCCATGCCGGGCGTTGTCTACCTGGAGTCCAGGTGTGTCCAGAGAGACTAATAAGGAGGACGGCCAGAGAGCAGCGTGGGACGCTGCAGAACGTCCAGACTGGGAGTGCGAAGCCTGAATTTACCCGGGTGCAAAGAGCCAGGACATGTGGACTGAACCTACAAAGCGGGTGACAAGCCCTGAACTCGAGTTGGGAGTTATCCTGAAACAAAGGACCTTTTATTTTCTACATTTCCTGCAAAAGCAAAGCTGTTTAAAGTGCAGCTAAATGTTTGACAAACTTGTGACAGGTCATAGTGACATGTAATAGTGACATGTGAGAAGTTTGGATTGCTGGGGGTCCGAGCACTGAGACCCCCACCAATCGCTAGAAGGAAGCAGCTGAAGGTCTCGGGTGAGCGCTCGGCCGCTTCGTGTCTGTTTGGCTTTCTATGGAGTCCGTACACGATGCATTTGTTTCCGGAAACAGCCGAAAAGACACGAAGCTGCGGAGCGCACACACGAGACCTTCAGCTGCTTCGTTCTAGCGATTGGTGGGAGTCTCAGTGCTCGGACCCCCAGCAATCCAAACTTCTCACATGTCCCTATTATATCTCACTATGACCTGTCAGAAGCTTGTCTGTGACTGCGCACAATAAACTCAGGACAACTGTACATGTAAATCTGCCTGATTGTTTGGCTGCAAGACTGACTGGGAGGTCCCGTTTTACACTTGTTATATTCGCCGTCCTCGTTGCATGCGCCGTCCTCGCTGTATGCGCCGTCCTCGTTGAATGCGCCGTCCTCGTATGCGCCGTCCACGTTGCATGCGTCGTCCTCGTATGCGCCGTCCACGTTGCATGCGCCGTCCTTTTAATTTTCTGTGCCACAAAATGGTATTATTTGTCGGAGAATCATTTCTGTGTAACAAAATAAGAAAAAACATGTCCCATAAACCAAAAGAATGAAACTGTGAACCGTGATATCCGTCTGCATGACTGGGGAAGCGGCATATTACGTTGTGGGTGTGGTCCCTTCGGTTGTGGGTGTGGTCCCTTCGGTTGTGGGTGCGGTCCCTTCGGTTGTGGGTGCGGTCCCTTCGGTTGTGGGTGCGGTCCCTTCGGTTGTGGGTGCGGTCCCTTCGGTTGTGGGTGTGGTGTATTAAATTGGGTGTGGATTATTAGATTGAGGGTGCAGTTTATTTCGTTGTGGTTTGTTTTAGTGCAGTATTTATTACTAAGCGTTTTTTATGCTTGTGGTATATAGACAATATAAATATGGGTGTGGTTTGCTTGATAGTTTGTATATAAATTGTGTTTTATTGTGGGTGGGGTTTATTACATCGACGGTGCGGTTTATTCAATTGTATTGTTGTTTTTTTTTGGTTGGGCTGTGATATATTAGTTATTTTTTTATTATTGGATTGTGGGTGTGGATTGTGGGTGTGGATTATTGGATTGTGGGTGTGGATATTGGATTGTGGGTGTGGATTGTGGGTGTGGATTATTGGATTGTGGGTGTGGATATTGGATTGTGGGTATGGATTGTGGGTGTGGTTGACTGTATTGTTAGTGTGGTACATTGATTGTGTTTTCTGTAGATGTGGCGTTTTTTGCGGTATTGTGGGTGTGGCTTGTCATATTAAGGGTGTGGCTTATAATATTGTGGGTGTGGCTTGCCAAATCAAGTTTGATTTGCCTGTATTGGTGGACCAACCATCTCCCGCTGCTGTATCAGAACATGACAGGAGCCGCCAGCGCACAACTTCCCTACATGAAAACCGTAAACTTTCCAAAAGTGCGACAGACACAATGATGTGAGTTGCAGAAGATTAAATTGTGAAACGCTTTTATTAATCCCTGCGCTCCCTGCATCGTTTTACTGACAGCCTTTTATATGTCATTAATTTCACATCCTGCCACCGCACATTCCTTTTATCGTCGCTGTAATTTATTCCTGGGAAGTACGAGAAATGGACGGTTAACGGCTGATTTAATTAAACGACCAGCAAATAATTAACTGAAAAGTAATAAACACACAAATACTCAATAGAAAACATATAAAATGCAGAAAATTCATAACTCCGGAATCAGAGGGAGGACGGGGGAGGGGGATCCAGGTGAACAGACGACGTGTGCAGAACCAAGAACTGAGCGGTACAAGATGAATTCTGTAAAACACGACGCACAGAACGAAGACAAAACGAGAATATACAACACAAAATGTCACAAAAATACTTTGTTCTTCACAAAAAGGCATTTTGTGCCCCACAGAACTATAATGTGACACGGAAGTAACACTGCAGAACGCTGTGAATCTGCATCAGGGGCGTCTTACTCCTATCGCTCACATGTGACAACCTGACCCCGCAGTAAACCGCCGCACTATACAATGTGAACACCGTTTATAACACATTCCTGCAAGTCAACAATAAATGGGTGAAGGTGCGACAATCAACACAGTAGATGACAGTACATGATGAGGGGTGTAGTGCTTTATGCTTCGCCAAGACAGTATTACACGATTGATTGTCTGAGACAACAAACTTAGTAGAGACCGCAAGAGAAATAACAGGACACCAGCAGAATTGTGAATGCAGCTCCGGATGTGACTGGAGTATAAAATACGAGGGTGGGATTTACTAGAGATGGAAAGTAACGTTTAGATATCTGTTCTTACTGCTGCCTGTGGTGCATTGTGGGTAAGGTAGTGTTCACACCAGGCAGTTTACAGTAATCTGATGTAGCGAACACATGATGGGATCTCAGTCACGCTGCTAGGACCATGTCTTTCAGGACAGCGCTGATGTATTTCAAGTGGCAGCAAGAAGAAATTGTAAATGCAGATCTGGATGCAACTGGAGTATTAGTTAGAACTGCAGCATGGTAAATGCAGCTCTGTGTGTGACTGGAGTATAAGATATGATGGAACTCAAATTCAGTGCAAGATAAATAAAGGATTTTCAGAGCACCTCAACTTTACATGGAGACTTATCCTGCAAAAAAGTGAACCCTCCCTTTAAGTGGAGACCTTCAGCTGTCAGGGAATTAACAGTCACTTTGTGTCTCAGACGCCTCATCACGTCCCGGGGTGTAAACAGCCCGGCAGGTGCATTAGAGGGGATTTCATTCCTTCCTTTCATCAGAGCCGACGTCCTATTAGGATTCCACTTTGCAGCGCGTTTCACTCCTCGCTTTTATCCATTACCCGAATCACATTAGATGGGCCCAGAAAATTTCAATCTGATTGAACTTGTTGCGCTGAGTCCTGTATGTTGGGCTCTGCTGTGCGGCACCTCTGACCCTGGCAGATGTAATTATTGCTAAACCTTGAGTGTTTGCAGCGCGCTCTGATTCATTCCTATTTCACCCATTAACCAGCAGAATAAAAAGGCCATCAAATGGAAAAAGCTTCAAATGTTTCCACTGGCCAAAGGATCTCGGCAAACAATGGACGTCGCATCGGGAGTCAGGAAATTCACCGAGGTCACAAGAATCAGCCCTATACCGAGAATGTAAATGATCAATCACACGGCAGCTAAAATACCGCCTCAGCCGGGGGATGGGATATTTACAGGGAATGAGCGCTCCAACACCCCCTCCCCAGCGTACGCCGCTCATATCATGGACACCCCCAGCGTACCCCGCTCATATCATGGACACCCCCAGCGTACGCCGCTCATATCATGGACACCCCCAGCGTAAGCCGCTCATATCATGGACACCCCCAGCGTACGCCGCTCATATCATGGACACCCCCAGCGTACGCCGCTCATATCATGGACACCCCCAGCGTACGCCGCTCATATCATGGACACCCCCAGCGTACGCCGCTCATATCATGGACACCCCCAGCGGAAGCCGCTCATATCATGGACACCCCCAGCGTACGCCGCTCATATCATGGACACCCCCAGCGTACGCCGCTCATATCATGGACACCCCCAGCGTAAGCCGCTCATATCATGGACCCCCCAGCGTACGCCGCTCATATCATGGACACCCCCAGCGTACGCCGCTCATATCATGGACACCCCCAGCGTACGCCGCTCATATCATGGACACCCCCAGCGTACGCCGCTCATATCATGGACACCCCCAGCGTACGCCGCTCATATCATGGACACCCCCAGCGTACGCCGCTCATATCATGGACACCCCCAGCGTACGCCGCTCATATCATGGACACCCCCAGCGTACGCCGCTCATATCATGGACACCCCCAGCGTACGCCGCTCATATCATGGACACCCCCAGCGTACGCCGCTCATATCATGGACACCCCCAGCGTACGCCGCTCATATCATGGACACCCCCAGCGTACGCCGCTCATATCATGGACACAACCAGCGTACGCCGCTCATATCATGGACACCCCCAGCGTACGCCGCTCATATCATGGACACCCCCAGCGTACGCCGCTCATATCATGGACACCCCCAGCGTACGCCGCTCATATCATGGACACCCCCAGCGTACGCCGCTCATATCATGGACACCCCCAGCGTACGCCGCTCATATCATGGACACCCCCTCCACCCCCAGCGTACGCCGCTCATATCATCGACACCCCCCGCGTACGCCGCTCATATCATAGACACCCCCAGCGTACGCCGCTCATATCATCAACAACCCCTCCACCCCCAGCGTACACCGCTCATATCATCAACACCCCCAGCGTACACCGCTCATATCATAAACACACCCTCCACCAACATCATACTGAAGGAGAGCTCCGCTCCTATATATATATATATATATATATATATATATATATATATATATATATATATATATATAAAAGCTTCATCACTTTCTAACTAGGATTCAATTTCTCACCATTTTCTGCTACCTGTCAGTGAACAGAAACATTCTAATTTACTTCCAGAGGTTGAAAACAAGTACAGTTCAAGGTTTTCTACAATCTGCTGTGAAATAAGCAGCCTGGACTCCAGACTGATACAATGTATCAGTGCAGGTAAAATGTATCAACTATCAGAACAAGAGAGAGATGTCTGCTGCGTCTACCTCACAAAGGTTTGTCTAGATTGTACACATTTGTAACAAACCATCAGCTGTGTGAGCAGGACTAGCTCAGGGTTTGGTTTCAGCATCTGGAGATAAAGAATGGATGTTTCTCATTTACTGACAGCAAGCAGAGCTTTTCAAAAATTAAAATTAAAAAAAGTTATTTGTAAAATGATGAAGCTCTAGTTAGAGAAGACTGGACGCCGGCCCTTTAACTTACACTTCAGTGGTTGAAAATTGAGGCTGCTCTAGAACTATCATATTCTCTGTCTTCATCAGATTTCCGCATGGCCGAACCCTGAATGACTAATCTCGTGATATAGAGAGAAAACTCGTGAGATGATCTTGTGAGATGGGGAGAAGACTCGTGAGATGATCTTGTGAGATGGAGAGAAGACTCGTGAGTAATTCTTGTGAGATGGGGAGAAGACTCGTGAGATGATCTTGTCAGATGGAGAGAAGACTCGTGAGATGATCTCGTGAGATGGAGAGAAGAGAACAGTCTGAGCTCTGCATGGAAATACTATAGAAGTTACTGTAGAGCGGAGACTCCTTACTGCCCCCTGCTGTTTATGAGATGTCCCTGCACCCATGTCACTACAGCATTGTAAATCAGCGACAAGAAAATCTTGTAAGAAAATGTATCACCGGGAGGTCCCGGCCTCCGCGTCCGGCAGATGGATCCAGGAGATCGTGAGCGGATGTGATAGTTTCTTGCTCAACTTGCAAATAAATCCGAGTCTTCACCGTCTACTGGAAGCGTTCACCTAAAGAGCGGCCGGTGGAGCGCAGCCAAAGTCTGTAGCGGCCAGATAGACAAAAACGCTTTTCTTTCCTTTATTGACCATCTAAATAATTCACATATAACTTCTCTAGTCTTGCTGCGCTAAAGAACATAAAACCCGCACTTCTCATTAATATTTTATCCTGCTGGACTCCCTGAAAAGACCCGATACTAGAACATATGGCGACGCCGCAAAAACACAGCACAAAATATGGAAAGTGTAAGCAGCGCGGCCATATTATAGAGGGTGAGGGATAATGGAAGAGCGGAGAAGAACTGACGGATCCTACTGCGTGGAGCAGAAGATGAGGGTCCGTATGTGACGTCTGCCGCTTTATATCAGGCGGTGTGGAGGGTGAAGACAGCGCAGTGACGGGCAGTAATGATCTGCAATGTGGAACAGCAGAGGAGTCGTTACATTGTGTGCAGTCAGGATTTAAAAGGAATTATCAGGGAGCAGAGAATAGAGATAAGAAATAGTATATGGGGGATCACTCTAGTCTTGTTAAAGAGGTCATAGAAAAATCTGATTACAGCGTATACACAGTCCTGCTGATTGTATGGAAACAGTCAGCAAGCTTGTGAACAGACACTACCACCCCCCCCCCCCCCCCCCCCCGTGAGGCAGTGAGTTTACCTACATTAATGTACAAATGTACAATGCCCGGTGTAAAGATGACACTTCCCAGAATGTAAATCATCAGAGCAGTCACTGTGTGCAGACACTGACCAAGCAGGGGCTGCTGGGAGATTTCAGCTCTGAAGCTGCAGAATTGTGTCTTTGGAGTGTAATGCTTCAGTCTGTATGAACATAATGTAATGCACGCAAGAAAGCCAGTACCATGGAGTGAGCCCGGCATCTGCTATATGGGATGACGATCTGTACCGCACCTACTGTTGTTGCCCCCGTCACCCAGTGCAGTGAACGCGCTAATGTCCAAAAATCATATAACAATGCTACACCGCGCCACTGCCAATAAACCGCACAATGTACAGAATACACCAATAGACGGGGACCTAATAAAGTCGCATACAATCCTACGTAATACTTCCATTCAGTTATTAAAAATCCCTGGCGATCTAGGGGTTAACTAGATTATCGCTGGCGGTTTTAGGGGTTAATTTCCCTGGTGGTCTGGAGCGGTGGAAGGGTTCATTTCTTTGGTGGTGTTGCGTTTTTTAGGGGTAATAATCTCTTGTGAAATATAGTGGTGAAGTAGTTAATTCCCCTGGTGGTCTAGAGTAGTACGGGGTTAACACCCTGTGCCCAGCGGGCGATCCCATATTGTGCCCTGATCCTAGAGATCAGTGCAGGAGACAGAGAGGCTCCTCATGTTACACTCTCCCGGGTACCGAGGCCTCCAGGGGCACCCGCTGCGGCAGTGACAGACCCCTGTGGTGACCCGTGCTCTTCTTCGCGACAAGGGGAGGGGGAGATGAGAAGTTGAAGAAATGGAGAGCCCAGGATTTGTGGTGCCATCAGCTGCTATAATGGGGTGACCAAAGGACCCATAAGATGAACACTATATGTGATACCACGAGGTTCAGCTTTAGTTTTACACATCAAGTTTTAAGGCGCCCCAAGATTTTCATTGTCAGCAGAGACGGCACCAGACACGTGGCAGATTTGTGGCAGATTTTTCGGCAGCGAATCCACAGCAAGATCTGCATGTGTTACGTGTGTATTGTTCACCACGGATCTCGCCTCTTCTACATCGAAAAGAGAGAAATCCGCTATAAAAATCAGCAACAGAAGGAGCTAGAAAATCCACAACGCGTTCCGATACCGTGCGGAAAATGTCCAGCAGCGTGAGGATGAGATTGGTTCTATTCACTGCAGGTCTACCGCATTTCCGTGCCATCTGCTGAGCGCCTAAAATGTGGAGCAGTTTTGCTGCCGATGTCTCCAGTAACCGTTGCAGCGCGGTACCAGCGTCGGCGCTCGCGCTCCATACAAAGCGTTAAATATGGAAGAATAAATATTTATACAAAAGGCAGAAAAATCCTCCAATTATTTCTCTCACGAGAAATCCACTTTCTAAACATCAATTTTGAGTCGGGTTAAGATGCGGCAGCGCAGGAGGCGAGTGCTCCGTAAATGGGGAATTATCTCCGCGCCGTTCATTTCCGGTCGCTGTAAGTCGCAATATTATAATTGTTATTATCAGGAAAGCTTTGTGCCGCCGGAAAGTGGCAGAAAATACAAATACTCAATATTATAATGGATGATAAAGACTCATCTGAGAATAAAGGACAACTTCTCCGGGACGCGGCGGATCTAAAGAAATCATCTGTCACCGCAAAGAAATAACGAGCCGCGTTCAGGTCACGTCAAAACCACTCCCCCCGGCCGCAGACGAAAAACGTTTTATAGTATGAAGACTTTACACGAAAAGTGATAGTGAAAGATGGGCTTGTGTATGTTGTAGCTTAGATACAGTATCATAACTGATAGGCTTAGATACAAAATCTCACAGCATAGGCTTAGGTACTGTATCACAAAGATAAGCTTGGATACAACATGGAGTTAACATGATACAAAGTATAAGATACACTAACGACATGTTAGGCTTAGATAAAACATCACACAGGCTTAGATACAGTATCGCACTAGATCAAAAAAACGTAGAAACTCCTGCCTAATGTATTCCATAGTGGATTTGTAGGACCACCCCATTACCGGGACGTCCATCACACATTTATGGAGCAGACAGATTCACAATTTAAAGTTCCTGGGTCACTGCAAAATCTGTAACACGGTCCAACTTACTAAGCACCATCTATAATACTAAAGTCTTCTTATGTGGAAGTGGAGCCTTCGGGCAACTGAAACCTGTGCAGCCTTTATGGGAATAAAAATATCTCATGTCTGATCACAATGTAATTATATTATATATCAGTGATGTCAGTAACAGGGGGCGGGGCTGTGACAACCTCTCACACATGATATACAGGCTGGTTGTCAGTAGTAATAGATGAATAGCTGTTACTGTATATAAGATGTGTGGATCTCATGTCTGATCACAGTGTAATTATATTATATATCAGTGATGTCAGTAACAGGGGGCGGGGCTGTGACAACCTCTCACACATGATATACAGGCTGGTTGTCAGTAGTAATAGATGAATAGCTGTTACTGTATATAAGATGTGTGGATCTCATGTCTGATCACAGTGTAATTATATTATATATCAGTGATGTCAGTAACAGGGGGCGGGGCTGTGACAACCTCTCACACATGATATACAGGCGGGTTGTCAGTAGTAATAGATGAATAGCTGTGACTGTATATAAGATGTGAGGATCTCATGTGTGATCACAATGTAATTATATATCAGTGATGTCATCAGTAACAGGGGGCGGAGCTGTGACAACATCTCACACATGATATACAGGCTGGTTGTCAGTAGTAATAGATGAATAGCTGTTACTGTATATAAGATGTGAGGATCTCATGTTTGATCACAGTGTCATTATATTATATATCAGTGATGTCAGTAACAGGGGGCGGGGCTGTGACAACCTCTCACACATGATATACAGGCTGGTTGTCAGTAGTAATAGATGAATAGATGTTACTGTATATAAGATGTGTGGATCTCATGTCTGATCACAATGTAATTATATTATATATCAGTGATGTCAGTAACAGGGGGCGGAGCTGTGACAACCTCTCACACATGATATACAGGCTGGTTGTCAGTAGTAATAGATGAATAGCTGTTACTGTATATAAGATGTGTGGATCTCATGTCTGATCACAATGTAATTATATTATATATCAGTGATGTCAGTAACAGGGGGCGGGGCTGTGACAACCTCTCACACATGATATACAGGCTGGTTGTCAGTAGTAATAGATGAATAGCTGTTACTGTATATAAGATGTGTGGATCTCATGTCTGATCACAATGTAATTATATTATATATCAGTGATGTCAGTAACAGGGGGCGGGGCTGTGACAACCTCTCACACATGATATACAGGCTGGTTGTCAGTAGTAATAGATGAATAGCTGTTACTGTATATAAGATGTGTGGATCTCATGTCTGATCACAATGTAATTATATTATATATCAGTGATGTCAGTAACAGGGGGCGGAGCTGTGACAACCTCTCACACATGATATACAGGCTGGTTGTCAGTAGTAATAGATGAATAGCTGTGACTGTATATAAGATGTGTGGATCTCATGTCTGATCACAGTGTAATTATATTATATATCAGTGATGTCAGTAACAGGGGGCGGGGCTGTGACAACCCCTCACACATGATATACAGGCTGGTTGTCAATAGTAATAGATGAATAGCTGTGACTGTATATAAGATGTGTGGATCTCATGTCTGATCACAATGTAATTATATTATATATCAGTGATGTCAGTAACAGGGGGCGGGGCTGTGACAACCTCTCACACATGATATACAGGCTGGTTGTCAGTAGTAATAGATGGATAGCTGTGACTGTATATAAGATGTGTGGATCTCATGTCTGATCACAGTGTAATTATATATCAGTGATGTCAGTAACAGGGGGCGGGGCTGTGACAACCTCTCACACATGATATACAGGCTGGTTGTCAGTAGTAATAGATGAATAGCTGTTACTGTATATAAGATATGTGGATCTCATGTCTGATCACAATGTCATTATATTATATATCAGTGATGTCAGTAACAGGGGGCGGGGCTGTGACAACCTCTCACACATGATATACAGGCATGGATAGATTACTTGATCATTTTTAAGATACTTTACTTTCATAACATGGACTAATCTTCTTTTCCTTGTGCTCTTTCACGCGCAGAAACAAACAAAAAGCTTTGCTATAAATGTGTAAAATGACAAACCGCGCACAATAAAGCGGTCAGAGCGGAAATATTTAGTGACCGTAAACTGTGCATTTGTACATTGTGTAAAAAGCGCGGTATATTATTAACCAGGGACATAAAGTCTGAATCTAATCTCTAAATTGGGAAATGTTATAAAGAAACAGATTAAGACCCCATGTCCCCCCTCCCCCGCCGGGGCCGTGTCCCTGATCCTGACATTCATTTTATGGCAAGAGACGCCGTTATGTGAGGATCATTTTCTTTCCTGATGTAAATTGCTCTTTCATTACCTTGAAAACCCAATAAACGATACCTGATCCCGCATTCAGTGTCCGACCGAAACATCCTCACAATTTCTGGGGAAAGATGAAAGGACTAAAAAGAATGAAGATGGTGATCGAGGTCTGAGGAATAGAAGGCCGAGCTATAGTCACCCGGGTGCGGACAGAGCAGCTGCCAGATCTGAGAGTGATGACGTGAAGGGCCACAACTCTCCTGATGAATGACATAAAGACCCGGCTGAAAACCTCAGGAGATCGATAATCACAGATCAGGTCTAGAGCTCCGCGGGGGAAGAAGCTCATCAAATCCAGCATAAGTAAAGATAATCCTGAATGAGCAGAGCACAGAGATCAATGTATACAGCTACTCATGTTATGGGACCTCGACTTCCTAAGTGGAGTTCCCCTTTAATTACTTACGACGTCTACTGTATTGTAGTTAGATTGATTTATCATTTCAATTTCCAACCCACTCTCCGCACAAATCAGATCTGTGTTCAGTATGCAAATAACATCATCAGATACAATCCCACCGGGCATATACATTAATGAATGCATTATTAAGCGGGAAGCATAAACCGAAGAGGGAAAACTCCAATATAAAGGCAAAGACTAAAGGATACTGCCCCCTATATACAAGAATATAACTGCTATAATACTGCTCCTATATACAAGAATATAACTGCTATAATACTGCCCCCTATATACAAGAATATACCTACTATAATACTGCCCCTATATACAAGAATATAACTACTATAATACTGCCCCTATATACAAGAATATAACTACTATAATACTGCCCCCTATATACAAGAATATTACTACTATAATACTGCCCCCTATATACAAGAATATAACTACTATAATACTGCTCCTATATACAAGAATATAACTACTATAATACTGCTCCTATATACAAGAATATAACTACTATAATACTGCCCCCTATATACAAGAATATAACTACTATAATACTTCTCCTATATACAAGAATATAACTACTATAATACTGCCCCTATATACAAGAATATAACTACTATAATACTGCCTCCTATATAAAAGAATATAACTACTATAATACTGCTCCTATATACAAGAATATAGCTATTATAATACTGTTCCTATATACAAGAATATAACTACTATAATACTGTTCCTATATACAAGAATATAACTACTATAATACTGCTCCTATATACAAGAATATAACTACTATAATATTGCCCCTATATACAAGAATATAACTACTATAATACTGCCCCCTATATACAAGAATATAACTACTATAATACTGCCACTATATACAAGAATATAACTACTATAATACTGCCCCCTATATACAAGAATATAACTACTATAATACTGCCCCTGTATACAAGAATATAACTACTATAATACTGCTCCTGTATACAAGAATATAACTACTATAATACTGCCCCTATATACAAGAATATAACTACTATAATACTGCTCCTATATACAAGAATATAACTACTATAATACTGCTCCTATATACAAGACTATAACTACTATAATACTGCTCATATACAAGAATATAACTGCTATAATACTGCCTCTATATACAAGAATATAACTACTATAATACTGCCTCTATATACAAGAATATAACTACTATAATACTGCCTCTATATACAAGAATATAACTACTATAATACTGCCTCTATATACAAGAATATAACTACTATAATACTGCTCCTATATACAAGAATATAACTACTATAATACTGCTCCTGTATACAAGAATATAACTACTATAATACTGCTCCTGTATACAAGAATATAACTACTATAATACTGCTCCTGTATACAAGAATATAACTACTATAATACTGCTCCTATATACAAGAATATAACTACTATAATACTGCCCCTATATACAAGAATATAACTACTATAATACTTCCCCCTATATACAAGAATATAACTACTATAATACTGCCTCTATATACAAGAATATAACTACTATAACACTGCTCCTATATACAAGAATATAACTAGTATAATACTGCCCCCTATATACAAGAATATAACTACTATAATACTGCCCCTATATACAAGAATATAACTGCTATAATACTGCTCCTATATACAAGAATATAACTGCTATAATACTGCCCCTATATACAAGAATATTACTACTATAATACTGCCCCCTATATACAAGAATATAACTACTATAATACTGCTCCTATATACAAGAATATACCTACTATAATACTGCCCCCTATAAACCAGAATATAACTACTATAATACTGCTCCTATATACAAGAATATAACTACTATAATACTGCCCCTATATACAAGAATATAACTACTATAATACTGTCCCTATATACAAGAATATAACTACTATAATACTGCCCCTATATACAAGAATATAACTTCTATAATACTGCTCCTATATACAAGAATATAACTACTATAATACTGCTCCTATATACAAGAATATAACTACTATAATACTGCTCCTATATACAAGAATATAACTACTATAATACTGCCCCTATATACAAGAATATAACTACTATAATACTGCTCCCTATATACAAGAATATAACTACTATAATACTGCCCCCTATATACAAGAATATAACTACTATAATACTGCCCCTATATACAAGAATATAACTACTATAATACTGCCCCTATATACAAGAATATAACTACTATAATACTGCTCCCTATATACAAGAATATAACTACTATAATACTGCCCCTATATACAAGAATATAACTACTATAATACTGCTCCTATATACAAGAATATAACTACTATAATACTGCCCCCTATATACAAGAATATAACTACTATAATACTACCCCCTATATACATGAATATAACTGCTATTATACTGCTCCTATATACAAGAATATAACTACTGTAATACTGCCCCTATATACAAGAATATAACTACTATAATACTGCCCTATATACAAGAATATAACTACTATAATACTGCCCCTATATACAAGAATATAACTACTATAATACTGCCCCTATATACAAGAATATAACTACTATAATACTGCCCCTATATACAAGAATATAACTACTATAATACTGCTACTATATACAAGAATATAACTACTATAATACTGCCCCCTATATACAAGAATATAACTACTATAATACTGCCCCCTATATACAAGAATATAACTACTATAATACTGCCCCCTATATACAAGAATATAACTACTATAATACTGCCCCCTATATACAAGAATATAACTACTATAATACTGCCCCCTATATACAAGAATATAACTACTATAATACTACCCCCTATATACATGAATATAACTGCTATTATACTTTCCTATATACAAGAATATAACTACTGTAATACTGCCCCTATATACAAGAATATAACTACTATAATACTGCTACTATATACAAGAATATAACTACTATAATACTGCTCCCTATATACAAGAATATATCTACTATAATACTGCTCCTATATACAAGAATATAACTACTATAATACTGCTCCTATATACAAGAATATAACTACTATAATACTGCTCCCTATATACAAGAATATAACTACTATAATACTGCCCCTATATACAAGAATATAACTACTATAATACTGCCCCTATATACAAGAATATAACTACTATAATACTGCCCCTATATACAAGAATATAACTACTATAATACTGCTACTATATACAAGAATATAACTACTATAATACTGCCCCCTATATACAAGAATATAACTACTATAATACTGCCCCCTATATACAAGAATATAACTACTATAATACTGCTCCTATATACAAGAATATAACTACTATAATACTGCCCCCTATATACAAGAATATAACTACTATAATACTACCCCCTATATACATGAATATAACTGCTATTATACTGCTCCTATATACAAGAATATAACTACTGTAAGGGCATGACCACACATGGCGGAATTCCTCCGCAACTGTCCGCATCAATGCCGCACAGAATCTGCGTTGCAGATTCTGCAGCGGATCTGCACAAAATGTGCAGAAAATTGATGCGGACTGGCCGCTGCGGACTGCAGGAAAAGTGCTTCTCTTCTCCCTATTCAGTGCAGGATAGAGAGAAGGGACAGCACTTTCCCTAGTGAAAGTCAAAGAAATTCATACTTACCGCCCGTTGTCTTGGTGACGCGTCCCTCTTTCGGCATCCGGCCCGACCTCCCTGGATGACGCTCCAGTCCATGTGACCGCTGCAGCCTGTGCTTGGCCTGTGATTGGCTGCAGCCGTCACTTACACTGAAACGTCATCCTGGGAGGCCGGACTGTAGACAGACGCAGGGAGTTCTCGGTAAGTATGAACTTATATTTTTTTTTACAGATACATGTATATTGAGATCGGTAGTCACTGTCCCGGGTGCAGAAACAGTTACTGCCGATCGCTTAACTCTTTCAGCACCCTGGACAGTGACTATTTACTGACGTCTCCTAGCAACGCTCCCGTCATTACGGGAGCCCCATTGACTTCCTCAGTCTGGCTGTAGACCTAGAAATACATAGGTCCAGCCAGAATGAAGAAATGTCATGGTAGTAAAAACAATACGCTCTGCAGCACACATAAGATCTGCGGACTTCATTGCGGAATTTTGACTCTCCATTGAAGTCAATGGAGAAATTCCGCCATGAGTCCGCAACCAGTCCGCCACTGCTCCGCAACAGACAGAGCATGCTGCGGACACCAAATTCCGCTCCGCAGCCTATGCTCCGCAGCGGAATTGTACGCATCGTGTAAACGAACACTGCTAAATTAAAGTGAAAGTCAATGGAGAAACGGCTCCGCTGCGGATTAACGCTGCGGAGTGTCCGCAGCGGAATTTAAGTGAAATTCCGCTATGTGTGAACCCGCCCTAATACTGCCCCTATATACAAGAATATAACTACTATAATACTGCCCTATATACAAGAATATAACTACTATAATACTGCCCCTATATACAAGAATATAACTACTATAATACTGCCCCTATATACAAGAATATAACTACTATAATACTGCCCCTATATACAAGAATATAACTACTATAATACTGCTACTATATACAAGAATATAACTACTATAATACTGCCCCCTATATACAAGAATATAACTACTATAATACTGCCCCCTATATACAAGAATATAACTACTATAATACTGCCCCCTATATACAAGAATATAACTACTATAATACTGCCCCCTATATACAAGAATATAACTACTATAATACTACCCCCTATATACATGAATATAACTGCTATTATACTGCTCCTATATACAAGAATATAACTACTATAATACTGCCCCTATATACAAGAATATATCTACTATAATACTGCTACTATATACAAGAATATAACTACTGTAATACTGCCCCTATATACAAGAATATAACTACTATAATACTGCTACTATATACAAGAATATAACTACTATAATACTGCTCCCTATATACAAGAATATATCTACTATAATACTGCTCCTATATACAAGAATATAACTACTATAATACTGCTCCTATATACAAGAATATAACTACTATAATACTGCTCCCTATATACAAGAATATAACTACTATAATACTGCCCCTATATACAAGAATATAACTACTATAATACTGCCCCTATATACAAGAATATAACTACTATAATACTGCCCCTATATACAAGAATATAACTACTATAATACTGCTACTATATACAAGAATATAACTACTATAATACTGCTCCTATATACAAGAATATAACTACTATAATACTGCCTCCTATATACAAGAATATAACTACTATAATACTGCCCCCTATATACAAGAATATAACTACTATAATACTGCCCCCTATATACAAGAATATAACTACTATAATACTGCCCCCTATATACAAGAATATAACTACTATAATACTACCCCCTATATACATGAATATAACTGCTATTATACTGCTCCTATATACAAGAATATAACTACTGTAATACTGCCCCTATATACAAGAATATAACTACTATAATACTGCTACTATATACAAGAATATAACTACTATAATACTGCTCCCTATATACAAGAATATATCTACTATAATACTGCTCCTATATACAAGAATATAACTACTATAATACTGCTCCTATATACAAGAATATAACTACTATAATACTGCTCCCTATATACAAGAATATAACTACTATAATACTGCCCCTATATACAAGAATATAACTACTATAATACTGCCCCTATATACAAGAATATAACTACTATAATACTGCCCCTATATACAAGAATATAACTACTATAATACTGCTACTATATACAAGAATATAACTACTATAATACTGCTCCTATATACAAGAATATAACTACTATAATACTGCCTCCTATATACAAGAATATAACTACTATAATACTGCCCCCTATATACAAGAATATAACTACTATAATACTGCCCCCTATATACAAGAATATAACTACTATAATACTGCCCCCTATATACAAGAATATAACTACTATAATACTACCCCCTATATACATGAATATAACTGCTATTATACTGCTCCTATATACAAGAATATAACTACTGTAATACTGCCCCTATATACAAGAATATAACTACTATAATACTGCTACTATATACAAGAATATAACTACTATAATACTGCTCCCTATATACAAGAATATATCTACTATAATACTGCTCCTATATACAAGAATATAACTACTATAATACTGCTCCTATATACAAGAATATAACTACTATAATACTGCTCCCTATATACAAGAATATAACTACTATAATACTGCTACTATATACAAGAATATAACTACTATAATACTGCCCCCTATATACAAGAATATAACCACTATAATACTGCCCCCTATATACAAGAATATAACTACTATAATACTGCCCCCTATATACAAGAATATAACTACTATAATACTGCCCCCTATATACAAGAATATAACTACTATAATACTACCCCCTATATACATGAATATAACTGCTATTATACTGCTCCTATATACAAGAATATAACTACTGTAATACTGCCCCTATATACAAGAATATAACTACTATAATACTGCTACTATATACAAGAATATAACTACTATAATACTGCTCCCTATATACAAGAATATATCTACTATAATACTGCTCCTATATACAAGAATATAACTACTATAATACTGCTCCTATATACAAGAATATAACTACTATAATACTGCTCCCTATATACAAGAATATAACTACTATAATACTGCCCCTATATACAAGAATATAACTACTATAATACTGCCCCTATATACAAGAATATAACTACTATAATACTGCCCCTATATACAAGAATATAACTACTATAATACTGCTACTATATACAAGAATATAACTACTATAATACTGCTCCTATATACAAGAATATAACTACTATAATACTGCCTCCTATATACAAGAATATAACTACTATAATACTGCCCCCTATATACAAGAATATAACTACTATAATACTGCCCCCTATATACAAGAATATAACTACTATAATACTGCCCCCTATATACAAGAATATAACTACTATAATACTACCCCCTATATACATGAATATAACTGCTATTATACTGCTCCTATATACAAGAATATAACTACTGTAATACTGCCCCTATATACAAGAATATAACTACTATAATACTGCTACTATATACAAGAATATAACTACTATAATACTGCTCCCTATATACAAGAATATATCTACTATAATACTGCTCCTATATACAAGAATATAACTACTATAATACTGCTCCTATATACAAGAATATAACTACTATAATACTGCTCCCTATATACAAGAATATAACTACTATAATACTGCTACTATATACAAGAATATAACTACTATAATACTGCCCCCTATATACAAGAATATAACCACTATAATACTGCCCCCTATATACAAGAATATAACTACTATAATACTGCCCCCTATATACAAGAATATAACTACTATAATACTGCCCCCTATATACAAGAATATAACTACTATAATACTACCCCCTATATACATGAATATAACTGCTATTATACTGCTCCTATATACAAGAATATAACTACTGTAATACTGCCCCTATATACAAGAATATAACTACTATAATACTGCTACTATATACAAGAATATAACTACTATAATACTGCTCCCTATATACAAGAATATATCTACTATAATACTGCTCCTATATACAAGAATATAACTACTATAATACTGCTCCTATATACAAGAATATAACTACTATAATACTGCTCCCTATATACAAGAATATAACTACTATAATACTGCTCCTATAGCTTGAGGAGGTTGGAGCTTTATTTTTTATCTGTGGCCGGATAGATCACACCCAGACCCGCACAGATCAGATGGTTCGGTGCCTCCGTGGATGCTGGGAGCTGTTGGCTTCAGTCACGGAATAGCGGCCGAGCTGCAGTACTTTAAGTGAATAAGAGCAGAGCTGCAGCACGGCCGCTGTGTTATGTACGGAGACAACTGCTTACGGATCCGTACATATTATTATGTGCCATAACGTCAGGTGCGCGTAGGACACCGGAGCGGCTTAAGGTTGCGGGGTCCGGGTTTCGGACTCACACCGATGATATAGTGACGACGTATACGGTGAATAGGTCCTCAGTTGTTAGTAGGCGGAAAACCCCTTTAATTACCAGGAATGGTGAGATAAATCTCAGTGATTGCCGGGATCGCACTGGTCAGAGCGGGTTTTCTGCTTTTTTAATATTTTGTATGCAAAGCATTTTATGACCTGTGTAATTGGATGTGTTTTCGCCGCTGTATACGAGGTGCATGAAATGAATTTAGGCCGTGGAGATTAAAGATGAGAAACACATTATTTCTCTGGCCATAAAAATGTTCTTTTAGTGAAGAAATTAAACTACTAATCCATTCTAAAAGTCCCGGAATTCTGGAGTCTCGGGGAAGTTCTGCTGTAACATTGGAGCGGTTTACAGATAATTGTGTGGAAACGACAGCAGCGATTTAAAGGGGAACTCCAGGGGAACGGTCATTCCGTCAGTGCAGTTATCCACCATAATATCCTACTGACACTATAATGCAAAGGCCCAAAGATATCAGACCCTGTACCATACCGTATATTCTACCGCTGCAGAGGAGAACGCTCCCATGACTCATTTTTAGGCTCTGCTTACACAGAACTTTTTGATGCGGAAACAGTGTCGGAAACCGCGGCCGAAAACGCCTACCAATGATTTCAATCGGAGGCTTTTTTTTTTCCGCCAGCGGAAAAAGACGCTTCTGGGAAAAGGTAGTGATTTTCCCTTTCTTTGGGCGTTTCAGTCTCTGACCTCCCATTGACATCAATGGGAGGCAGAGAAAGCGTTTTCTGCCCGCGGCGCTCAATGGCTGCGGCCGAAAAACGCTATGAAGAACGCCAGGAAAAAGTCTGTGTGAACAGGGCCTAAGGCAGCAGCTGGTGATGTGTATCGATCATCATTACACGGTAAGACTCAGCCCATTAGAAAAGACAACTTTGCTGAAAGGTGAGAAGACTGTAATCATGATTACAGTACGGGACAGTTGTCCCGCAGTGAGGCAGGGACTCCTAGCGTCGTACATAACTATGATGCTAGGAGCCCGGCTCCCTGCACTGTGTTCGGTCCGGGACTTGCGGCCGAAATACGTCCGTCAATTACGGACGTAATTAGTGTGTGTGCACATAGCCTAAGGCCTCGTCCACACACAGTTTCTGCAGCGCTTCTATTCAAAATAAGACATTCCGCAGCGGCAAAAATGCACCATTTCCTGCAGTTTTGACTGCAGAAAATGGTGCGTATTTTGCTGTGTTTTTCACAACGCAGGTGGATGTGACATCGCTGGGAAACACGGCAATTCTGTCCACTTTCCGCAGCAGGAATTGAAAAATGCGCACAGCAACGAATTATGGGAAATTCACTCATCACTAGTAAGTATAATGGCGCAGCGATCCTGCCTCCTGGAGTGCATTGTCGGACTCACCAGGAATCACTTTTTTCACTGTCTGGAGTGCTGCCATTTTTCGTGCGTGTGTTTTATATATATATTCTATTATACATGCACATTACATACATATAGTATATTTACACACTATACACATACAGTATTTACATACACAACACACATATTACACATGCAGTACATATACACTACCGTTCAAAAGTTTGGGGTCACCCAGACAATTTTGTGTTTTCCATGAAATCTCACACTTATATTTATCAAATGAGTTGCAAAATGACTAGAAAATATAGTCCAGACATTGACAAGGTTAGAAATAATGATTTTCTCCTTCAGACTTTGCTTCCGTCGCTCCATTTGCAGCAATTCCAGCATTGCAGACCTTTGGCATTCGAGCTGTTAATTTGGTGAGGTCATCGGGAGACATTTCCCCCCCCATGCTTCCAGAAGCCCCTCCCACAAGTTGGATCGGCTTGATGGGCACTTCTTGCGTACCCTACGGTCAAGCTCCTCCCACAACAGCTCTATGGGGTTGAGATCTGGTGACTGCGCTGGCCACTCCATTACAGATAGAATACCAGCTGCCGGCTTCTTCCCTAAATAGTTCTTGCATCATTTGGAGGTGCTTTGGGTCATTGTCCTGTTGTAGGATGAAATTGGCTCCAATCAAGCGCTGTCCACAGGGTATGGCATGGCGTTGCGGAGTGATCGCCTTCCTTATTCACAATCCCTTTTACCTTGTACAAATCTCCCACTTTACCCCAGACCATCACATGACCTCCACCATGCTTGACAGACGGCGTCCGGCGCTCTTCCAGCATCTTTTCAGTTGTTCTGCGTCTCACAAATGTTCTTCTGTGATCCAAACACCTCAAACTTCCATTCGTCTGTCCATAACACTTTTTTCCAATCTTCCTCTGTCCAATGTCTGAGCTTTTGCCCATATTAATCTTTTCCTTTTATTAGCCAGTCTCAGATATGGCTTTTTCTTTGCCACTCTGCCCTGAAGGCCAGCATCCCGGAGTCGCCTCTTCACTGTAGACGTAGACACTGGCGTTTTGCGGGTACTATTTAATGAAGCTGCCAGTTGAGGACCTGTGAGGCGTCTATTTCTCACACTAGAGACTCTAATGTACTTGTCTTGTTGCTCAGTTGTGCAGCGGGGCCTCCCACTTCTCTTTCTACTCTGGTTAGAGCCTGTGTGTGCTGTCCTCTGAAGGGAGTAGTACACACCGTTGTAGGAAATCTTCAGTTTCTTGGCAATTTCTCACATGGAATAGCCTTCATTTCTAAGAACAAGAATAGACTGTCGAGTTTCACATGAAAGCTCTCCTTTTCTAGCCATTTTGAGAGTTTAATTGAACCCACAAATGTAATGCTCCAGATTCTCAACTAGCTCAAAGGAAGGTCAGTTTTATAGCTCCTCTAAACAGCAAAACTGTTTACAGCGGTGCTAACATAATTGCACAAGGGTTTTCAAGTGTTTTCTAATCATCCATTAGCCTTCTAACACAGTCAGCAAACACAATGTACCATTAGAACACTGGAGTGATGGTTGCTGGAAATGGGCCTCTATACACCTATGTAGATATTGCATTAAACACCAGACGTTTGCAGCTAGAATAGTCATTTACCACATTAACAATGTATAGAGGGGATTTCTGATTAGTTTAATGTTATCTTCATTGAAAAAAACTGTGCTTTTCTTGCAAAAATAAGGAAATTTCTAAGTGACCCTAAACTTTTGAACGGTAGTGTATATATATATGTATAGTATACCGGTGCAGTGTATATATACACACATATTATATTACATACATATATACAAACACCTACACACATAACATATCTGCGCATTGTGCACACACATTACACATAGCCCTTTCCTCCCAGTCTCCTGCCGGCCCCGTCAGTCTGTACCGGCCGGAGATCACTGGAAGACGTTCCGGGGTCAATACTTGTGCATGAAGCAAATCACTGAGACCACAATTACTCCCCGGCGCAGAGATACCCGGACCACCCACAGAGCATGCCATCCAGTGTCATATACACACAGGTGCTCCCAGCTGCAGCCTCCGAGCTCCCTCCACATAACAGCCCACAAACTCATTATAGAAGATGAACTAGGAGAAAACGTCACCATGATTCACCCCCGAAGCTGCAGCAAGAACTTTATGACAGAAATGAGCATCCTCTATGTGATACTCTGCCACTGATGTATCTAAGCCGCCATGTGATAATGTGCCACTGATGTATCTAAGCCGCCATGTGATAATGTGCCACTGATGTATCTAAGCTGCCATGTGATAATGTGCCACTGATGTATCTAAGATGCTATGTGATACTGTGCCACTGATGTATCTAAGCCGCCATGTGATAATGTGCCACTGATGTATCTAAGCCGCCATGTGATACTGTGCCACTGATGTATCTAAGCCGCCATGCGATACTGTGCCACTGATGTATCTAAGCCGCCATGTGATACTGTGCCACTGATGTATCTAAGCCGCCATGTGATACTGTGCCACTGATGTATCTAAGCTGCCATGTGATACTGTGACACTGATGTATCTAAGATGCCATGTGATACTGTGCCACTGATGTATCTAAGCCGTCATATGTGATACTGTGCCACTGATGTATCTAAGCCATCATATGTGATACTGTGCCACTGATGTATCTAAGCCGGCATATGTGATACTGTGCCACTGATGTATCTAAACCCTGTCATGTGTGATACTGTGCCACTGATGTATCTAAGCCGGCATATGTGATACTGTCTGCTGAGGAATGAATGGGTTAATCTCTGCAGGGTCCTCAGTGGTTTAGAGGACGCTCCTTTCCCCGGTTTTCGCGCCCCCGCTCCGGCTGCGCTGGTCTCCGGCTCGTTCATCGGCTTCTGAACATGTAAATAAAATGATATTTGTCACCCGGGAGCCGAGCAGTAAAGTGATGCCATTTATTTTCACTCGCAGACTGATCGCCCTTTTATTTGCTGTCAGATATTTTTAAGAGTCACTTTGTGTCCTGCGGGCGCCCCTGATCTCTGTCAGTGACGGGAATGTCAGATCTCAGCACAAACGACACCTCTGCGGCGCTGGGAACACGAGACGTGACGGGAAGGCAGCCGATCAACCGAGACGCAGGACCCGGGCTCCGTGCAGGACCCGATGAGAGTTGTAGTCCAGCCATTACAACCAGAGAATATCCTCACGTCCTTGTAGTCCATATAGCGATATCTGACGGACGCAGCGAGCGGGACGAGGTCCGTGATACGTTCACATTGTAGTTTTTCTACCTCAGTTTCAGACACAAAAGTGCGATGACTCCAGTGACAGGATAACGCAACTGTGGTTTGTTACAATGTGTCAGTCTGGACAATTCTCAGTGATATAAACAGCCTGGACTCCACCTGCACTGATACATTGAAACAAACCATCAGGACAGAAGAGAGATTTGTGCTGCTGCTCTGTTTAGCAGAGGATTTTCTAGACTGATACATTGTAACAAATCTTCAGAAAAGTGTTCCCATTCTCTGACAGCAAGCAGTAATCTTGAAAATGGTGATTCTGTTGTACATTATCTACTTCTCACAGGCGTCTCTGTCTTACTGAATATTCGCACCGCGGTGGATCAGACTGTGGCGCGTTTCTTCGTCGCGGTGTCCTGTAACATTGTATCTTTACCTGGAAACACACGACAACACTGGATGTGAGCGGCGTGATTACCGTCCTGGCGGCGTTCCCTTCCGTTACTGCGCGGCGGAGTGATGAGTTTATCAGAGAATTGTTTCTTGGGGTTTGTGGGTCGGCTTCGCGCTCTTTTCTCGCTGTTGCATATGAGGTGTCGCAATTATCCGGACGTGTGAATGAGGCGGTCAGAACGGCGAGGTATTACAGGGGATCTGACCGTAATCTCCAGGAAATTAAAACCAGGCGGCCAGAAAATCAGTCGTTCCCGTCATCTGAGGTAAGAGAGACGATCCCCGGGGGCCTAGAAGGAGCGTAATATACTGATTATGAGCAGCGGCCACTGATCCCAAGAACTGACACTCTAATCTGAAGAGTCAGACAGGAGGATTATAATATAACTCACCTGAGGACCATGAGATCAACCCCACCTCCAAATCATCTGGGCACACCCCCTCCTGGTCATGTGACTACAGCCAATCACCTCTCTGCAGCTCATTTTCCTTTCTGCAGCACATCTCACCTCACTGCAGCACATCTCACCTCACTGCGGCACATCTCACCTCACTGCGGCACATCTCATCACTCTGCGGCGCATCTCATCACTCTGCGGCGCATCTCACCTCTCTGCGGCGCATCTCACCTCTCTGCGGCGCATCTCACCTCTCTGCGGCGCATCTCACCTCTCTGCGGCGCATCTCACCTCTCTGCGGCGCATCTCACCTCACTGCGGCGCATCTCACCCCTCTGCGGCACATCTCACCTCACTGCGGCGCATCTCACCTCTCTGCGGCGCATCTCATCACTCTGCGGCGCATCTCACCTCTCTGCGGCACATCTCATCACTCTGCGGCGCATCTCACCTCACTGCGGCACATCTCACCTCTCTGCGGCGCATCGCATCTCTCTGCGGCGCATCTCACCTCACTGCGGCACATCTCACCCCTCTGCGGCGCATCTCACCTCTCTGCGGCGCATCTCACCTCTCTGCGGCGCATCTCACCTCTCTGCGGCGCATCTCACCTCTCTGCGGCGCATCTCACCTCACTGCGGCGCATCTCATCTCTCATGAATACTTTGGTGGGTACCAGACAGGCAGTCCTCCAATCAGAATGAAGTTTTTTCCAAAGTCGCCATGGAGCCGCAGTCATAATGGGCTATGATCCTGAAGCATTAACCCTGTGTTCCCCGGGTGGCTGTATACGCCGTGACTGCGCTGTGGTTGGAGCCGTTATTATTACATCCCGGAGTTTATCTATCGCCAGCCGCAGCGACACTTTATACTGGGGGGCAGGTAGTCAGCGTCACGTCCACGATCACACATGGCTGCCTCCCCTCCGCCACCCCCGGCGCCATTTGCGGGAGCAATCACCGAGATCTTCTAAACTTATCCAAATAAATTCCAGGGAAAAAAGCGAATAATCAATCATACGACGCAGCAGGCGGGGCTATCGACCCGCGTTCTTACCACGGAGCCGGGGCGCTCACTGATCAATCTGGAAATGATCGTCCCTGTATATTATCTGACACGTGTATAACGTGAGGCGACAACTGCGAAAGAGCGACGAGCCCGGAACAAATCCGAACAAGGAGGCATCAGGGTCGCCATGCGTCTCCCTTAGCTGTCCTTAGGGGGCTTAAAATGGCGGCGGCCGCATGGCTCGGCACCGACAAGTCTAAGGTGGGCTGGGTAGGAAGCCCACCTGTAGTGAAAAGGGGCGTCTCGGTAGGAAAGGCCCGCCAAATGATGAGTTGGCCAGGTAAAGTGGGCGGGGAGAGAGGTGGATAAGGGGCAGCCGGGTAAGGGGCTAGTCAGTCGCTGGAAGAAAGCAAAGATGCCCCCGGCCCCTCCCTGGTGAATGGTTTTATATTATTACAATCCTCTACGTGACGTGTAATTATGAAAACAGCTCCTGAATTTCAGACGTTTTTGCAGCAACTCGCGTTTTTCGCGGTGTCTTTTACGGACGTGATTGGAGCTGTTTTTCAATGGAATCAATGAAAAACTGCCCCAAAAACGTCCAAAGAAGTGACATGCACTTCTTTGACGCGGGTGTCTTTTTACGCGCCGTCTTTTGACAGCGACGCTTAAAATTACACCTGAATTACGTCTGAAAACCGTGCGTGTGAACATACCCTAATACTTCATGTTTTAGCCGCACGATTCTGACGTTGCAGCAATAACCTAAGATCCCAGCTCCCTCTTGGTGCTTGCTGTGTGACTGAAGTATAATTTATTATGTAATTCAGACACTGAGCCAGCAGGGAGCAGCAGTGGGACATGAGCGCTGACAGGAAACCAGTAGAATTGTGAATGCAGCTCTGGATGTGAGTGGAGTATAAGACACAATGTAGATTATAGATAGAGCTGCCCTTCAGTCACGTGTTACATAATCAGAAAGATTTACCACTCCGGGGCCTGTCACGGCCGATCAGTGTGGCTGCCGTCAGCGTTGTCATCCGGCTTTCCTATAAAGAAATATAACTCCGAGGCGAGAACGTGAAGATTTCTATTTGTGGGGGATGTTGTGGTGGGAGCGCGCCACAGTGGTGGGTGTGCTGCCCCTTTAATAGTCAGCAGTAACGTGGCGGGATCTCATTACGTTGCGGCCCATTTTTCAGCCGCTGCTCCAGTTTATAGACACCAGTAATTATGGGGAGACCTTTACATTAGTACAAACATCCGTGCGTCATGTATCACGCAGCCTCCGATCGCTCCACATACCGCCCCAGACACCTCATTTATTTCACTGCGACTCCTCCGTCTCCGGCCCCACGGCCCATATTTCATATTTTATTTTTACCTCTCATCTGCAGTCATTAGGCGGCACGGACAGGTTTGTGCTGATGCAGATGGCAGCTTCATGCCATGAATAAATGACGGCGGAGTCGCGGTTCTGCAGGTGATTCCTATTCGCTGACTTAGGACCTTTTCTCTGGTGGCGTCTCCCGGGGGTCACAGGATTCATGCAAACCTAAAAACGAAAGAAAAATGTCCGAAAATTCTCCAAAAAGAACCAAAGTAAAAACTCCCAGACGACAGCCCCGGCAGCGCGTCCCCCCAACCCAGCAGCATATCAGGGGCTAATAGTGGGGGGAACAAGAGGTCAACACTGCGGACATAAGACCAACAACTATCCAAGAGCTTTATAGTCATATCTGATTCTGAGAAAGCTGAGTGACAACCAATGTGTCCGCCATTACTCAGAGCTTGTCATGTTATAATATTATTTTTATATTCAGTAACAGGGGGCGGGGCTGTGACAACCTCTCACACATGATATACAGGCTGGTTGTCATTAGTAATAAATGAATAGCTGTTACTGTATATAAGATGTGTGGATCTCCTGTCTGATCACAATGTAATTATATTATATATCAGTGATGTCAGTAACAGGGGGCGGGGCTGTGACAACCTCTCACACATGATATACAGGCTGGTTGTCAGTAGTAATAGATGAATAGCTGTTACTGTATATAAGATGTGTGGATCTCATGTCTGATCACAATGTAATTATATATCAGTGATGTCAGTAACAGGGGGCGGGGCTGTGACAACCTCTCACACATGATATACAGGCTGGTTGTCAGTAGTAATAGATGAATAGCTGTTACTGTATATAAGATATGTGGATCTCATGTCTGATCACAATGTAATTATATTATATATCAGTGATGTCAGTAACAGGGGGCGGAGCTGTGACAACCTCTCATACATGATATACAGGCTGGTTGTCAGTAGTAATAGATGAATAGCTGTTACTGTATATAAGATGTGTGGATCTCATGTCTGATCACAGTGTAATTATATTATATATCAGTGATGTCAGTAACAGGGGGCGGGGCTGTGACAACCTCTCACACATGATATACAGGCTGGTTGTCAGTAACAGGGGGCGGGGCTGTGACAACCTCTCACACATTATATACAGGCTGGTTGTCAGTAGTAATAGATGAATAGCTGTTACTGTATATAAGATGTGTGGATCTCATGTCTGATCACAATGTAATTATATTATATATCAGTGATGTCAGTAACAGGGGGCGGGGCTGTGACAACCTCTCACACATGATATACAGGCTAGTTGTCAGTAGTAATAGATGAATAGCTGCTACTGTATATAAGATGTGTGGATCTCATGTCTGATCACAATGTAATTATATTATATATCAGTGATGTCAGTAACAGGGGGCGGGGCTGTGACAACCTCTCACACATGATATACAGGCTGGTTGTCAGTAGTAATAGATGAATAGCTGTTACTGTATATAAGATGTGTGGATCTCATGTCTGATCACAGTGTAATTATATTATATATCAGTGATGTCAGTAACAGGGGGCGGGGCTGTGACAACCTCAATACTGCATGTCAGGTGAACTAGTTCTCTGCAGACTCCTCCACGGCGCTGACCCTCTGCTTGTATTTGTCGTCATTATCCGCTCTCTTTCTCTGCTGTATATAACCGGGATGTGAGGACTCCAGACATGAATATGTTGATGCGTCTATTTCTATGTATCGCTGTGAATATGGGGAAAGCAATTTCTGGTTGCACCTCATTAAAGGGAGGTTGTAGCCTCCTGTCCTCTCCTCTTCTGCTGCTCCACACATCAATCCCGGCCTGTTATTAATCCTTCCCGGAGAGGCACAGGCGGCTCGCGCCTCAATCACTGCACAAATACATTTACATTTGGTCTCAGAAAATAAGATGAGGCCCCAAGAGAGAATTCAATCTCACATCTCCCCTCTCATCGCATCCTTGAGGATTCTCACTATCTCCTTCGCCATCGTTATTACCGACCTATTTCCTGGCGGTGGCCCGTGGCGCTCTCACCATCTCTTGTTAATAAAACGATCAGCCGAGATTACATTACAAATCGGATGTTTTATTTAAAGATTTTCTAGTGGTTACATTTTTTTTCAACCAATTTCCTTGTCCTTAATTGTGGAGTTGCCTGAGCCGAGTCGGGAGCAGCGGAGGAGACGTCTCAGGCGGAGAGGACATCGTATGGAGCAGTGGAGGAGACGTCTCAGGCGGAGAGGACATTGTGTGGAGCAGCGGAGGAGACGTCTCAGGCGGAGATGACATCGTATGGAGCAGCGGAGGAGACGTCTCAGGCGGAGAGGACATCGTGTGGAGCAGCGGAGGAGACGTCTCAGGCGGAGAGGACATCGTATGGAGCAGCGGAGGAGACGTCTCAGGGGGAGAGGACATCGTGTGGAGCAGCGGAGGAGACGTCTCGGGCGGAGAGGACATCGTGTGGAGCAGCGGAGGAGACGTCTCGGGCGGAGAGGACATCGTGTGGAGCAGCGGAGGAGACGTCTCAGGAGGAGAGGACATCGTGTGGAGCAGCGGAGGAGACGTCTCAGGCGGAGAGGACATCGTATGGAGCAACGGAGGAGACGTCTCAGGAGGAGAGGACATCGTGTGGAGCAGCGGAGGAGACGTCTCAGGCGTAGAGGACATCGTATGGAGCAGCGGAGGAGACGTCTCAGGCGGAGAGGACATCGTGTGGAGCAGCAGAGGAGACGTCTCAGGCGGAGAGGACATCGTATGGAGCAACGGAGGAGACGTCTCGGGAGGAGAGGACATCGTATGGAGCAGCGGAGGAGACGTCTCGGGCGGAGAGGACATCGTATGGAGCAGCGGAGGAGACGTCTCGGGCGGAGAGGACATCGTGTGGAGCAGCGGAGGAGACGTCTCGGGCGGAGAGGACATCGTGTGGAGCAGCGGAGGAGACGTCTCGGGCGGAGAGGACATCGTGTGGAGCAGCGGAGGAGACGTCTCGGGAGGAGAGGACATCGTGTGGAGCAGCGGAGGAGACGTCTCGGGCGGAGAGGACATCGTGTGGAGCAGCGGAAGAGACGTCTCGGGCGGAGAGGACATCGTGTGGAGCAGCGGAGGAGACGTCGCGGGCGGAGAGGACGTCGTGTGGAGCAGCGGAGGAGACGTCTCGGGCGGAGAGGACATCGTGTGGAGCAGCGGAGGAGACGTCTCGGGCGGGGAGGACATCGTATGGAGCAGCGGAGGAGACGTCTCGGGCGGAGAGGACGTCGTGTGGAGCAGCGGAGGAGACGTCTCGGGCGGAGAGGACATCGTGTGGAGCAGCGGAGGAGACGTCTCGGGCGGAGAGGACATCGTGTGGAGCAGCGGAGGAGACGTCTCGGGCGGAGAGGACATCGTGTGGAGCAGCGGAGGAGACGTCTCGGGCGGAGAGGACATCGTGTGGAGCAGCGGAGGAGACGTCTCGGGCGGAGAGGACATCGTGTGGAGCAGCGGAGGAGACGTCTCGGGCGGAGAGGACATCGTGTGGAGCAGCGGAGGAGACGTCTCGGGCGGAGAGGACATCGTGTGGAGCAGCGGAGGAGACGTCTCGGGCGGAGAGGACATCGTGTGGAGCAGCGGAGGAGACGTCTCGGGCGGAGAGGACATCGTGTGGAGCAGCGGAGGAGACGTCTCGGGCGGAGAGGACATCGTGTGGAGCAGCGGAGGAGACGTCTCGGGCGGAGAGGACATCGTGTGGAGCAGCGGAGGAGACGTCTCGGGCGGAGAGGACATCGTATGGAGCAGCGGAGGAGACGTCTCCGGCGGAGAGGACATCGTGTGGAGCAGCGGAGGAGACGTCTCGGGCGGAGAGGACATCGTGTGGAGCAGCGGAGGAGACGTCTCAGGCGGAGAGGACATCGTGTGGAGCAGCGGAGGAGACGTCTCGGGCGGAGAGGACATCGCGTGGAGCAGCGGAGGAGACGTCTCAGGCGGAGAGGACATCGTGTGGAGCAGCGGAGGAGACGTCTCGGGCGGAGAGGACATCGTGTGGAGCAGCGGAAGGTTCACAGGGGGCTCCGGGCGCAACTGATTTCTCTCTACATTTTATATATATATTTTTTGCTATTAAGAATCAGCAGATCGGCCAAATGTGCGATATAAATATGTTGTACTCCTGTGTAGTGAGGTCTCGCGCACACTTCAGTTATTTTCGTCCGGGTGCTCTCCGTTGTTTTAACTAATAGCGCCCTGACACATTCATTTCTATGCGGCCATGCGCACTCTGTTGTTTTAACGGAACCGTGCGGCCGTTACGTAAAAAATAACGCAGGTCCTACTCCTGCCTGTTTTTGACGGAGCAGTCTCGGCCTTTGCATTGATTTAGTCCGTGAAACAACGGACTGCACACGGAAGCCATCCGTCATTAGCGGGCGCTCAACAGCACACGGAAGTGCGCATGAGGCCTTATGATGATGAAGTAATAATGACCCGGCCTCATGTACACCGGGGGGGGGGGGGCACATCCTTTTCTGCTCTGAGGGCCACTTTGTCACGTTGTACCAGTCCCAAGGGCCCCAATAAAACCAAAGGGGTACTCCGATCTTAGACACTTATGACATAACTCCATATGAGCGGTGCAGGTTCCAGAGCTGAGATCCGCATCTTTGAGACATTTATGGTATATCCGTATATCTTCGCGCCCGCCGGTGCTGCTGCAACGTGTGTGTTTATACCCCGTGGATATTCCATAAATGTCTGAGCTGGGAATAGTCCATGATCTTATAATAAGAGTAAAGCTGCATCATAGTAAAAGTACAGATAGTGGCATCAGACCCACAAATTACTGGTACGTGCAAGACGTAGATAAAGCGGCATCGTGCCCATATAAACCGCGCCCCATGTAGTGCCCAGGCCGTAGACTCCTGCCAGGTTGTGGTTTGTGTGGTCTCTGCACGGATCCTGCCCGGGGCAATGACCATATTCACTACCAATCCTGAACTGGGTATTTTTCCTGCATTTTACATATATAAAATATAAAAAAACATATAAATGTGATCAGATCCGGTAAATGCCACACAAATAGCGCTGACAATCCGCGGCCTGAACTGCACTGACATTGCTGCTTCGCCTCGTAACTTCATTCCCACCGGTTGTTTTGTTTTTGACAGAAAACAAAGAAGAAAAACATATTTTTTTTCATAAAGGAAAATCTTTGTATTGACAGAAATAATGATGCGGCGGCGCCGGCCGCAGCGGACCCCCCTCCCCCTCTCCCAGTGCTGCTTATTGTGCAGGACTGACCGGAATACAGACACTTGTCTCATTACACGGAGCTGACCCTGCCGCCCCGTGCTCACCCGGCACTTCTTCATAACTTCTGTTTGGGGTCCCTTGAGTTGGAAGGTCAGCTGGAAAAGATCTTGAAGTTTTGATTGACAGATCCAGGTCTGAAGGACAAGCAGATGACAATAAATATCCCCGAGCACAAACAGAAGCATAAAAATAATAATAACAGTAATAATAAAAAATAATGATCTAAGAATGACACTAAGGATATGTCATATTAACAATAATATAATAGTAATGAGAATAATAATATAACAATTATAGTAAAAAATGTATAATATTAACAATATAATAGTAATAATAAGAATAATAGTAATAATAATAACAATAAGGGATAGTTCACACCGAGTATTTTGGTGCTGTTTTTGATGCAAAAAATGTGTCAAACGGCGCCAAAAAACGCCTGAAATTGCCTCATTGATTTCAATGGGAGGCGGAGGCGTTTTTTCCGGCAAGGGGTAAAAACTGCTCGTGGGAAAAAGGAGCGACATGCTCTATCTTTGGGCCGGAAAACGCAGTGAAAAATACGGCAAACCGCGTGCAGGCAGGTCAAAAGATTTTTCCGCCTGCAAAAAAACTTCATCTGAACAGGGCTTAATAGTAGTAGTAATAAATAACAATAGTAATAATAATAAAAACTAAGAATTACAGTAAGAAAGAAGAGGCTGGATGCAGCTGCAGGCTTAAGGGAAGCCGACATGACCGTCCTGGTAGGGAAAGGGTTAATGTTACGAGGTCAGGGAAAGTTGAAGGAGCTGAAGGAGGGACGGGGAGGAGTTAAGGGGGGCGGGGGGGCCGTTACTGCGCTTCCCGCTGTTTCTCGGCATTGAGCCGGAAGCAGCGGGAGGAGTAACACACAGTAAGCAAAGCTCCCACCCTCCCACCCTTGTTTTGTTACTCCTTAGGTCTTATGTACGTCTGGCTATGAGCGTTGTGTTTTATTTTGTGTGCTTATTTAACATGTTTTTCTTTTTTCCGGAGTAGGTTCTGTTGTCATGGCAGCTGGCGGGGGGAGTCCTTGAGGCCAGTCAGTACAAAATGGTGGGGGGGTCGCATCGGGGGTATGCGTCCCCCAAAAAAGGTACATGGTTGAAGACTTCATCGGGTGTTATCCCTTTGAAGTGGTCTTCTGGTAGAAGGTATGTCACTTGAAGGCTTCATCGGGTGTTATCCCTTTGAAGTGGACTTCTAGTGGTCGGTATATCACTTGAGGGCTTCATCGGGTGTTATCCCCTTGAAGTGGACTTCTAGTGGTTGGAGCCATCTGCAGAGGTGAACGGTGCTTCCGAGCTGGTTTACGGCTGGAGGTAATTAGTGGTTTGCAGATGGCTAATTCGGTGTGTTCTTGAAAGGAACATCTGAAGGGGCTTCAAGGACTTCCTCTGCTCGGGTTAATGTTAACGTTTAATTGTTATTTATGATTCTGACCCATGTTGGGTCATGTGAATTATTAGGAGGAATTCTCTGGTGGATTCCTAACTAGTTATCCGAATGTTTCGGATTTAAATTGTTTTTATAAAACTGTGAAATTAATAAACGGCTGCTGTGGCCATTTCACATCCAACCTCGGTGTCATGTGTCGTTACTAAATGGGGATGGGGGATAGTATGGTTTAAGGTTAACCCACGACTCTACCTAGGCAGGTCATGGATATAAACAACAGTAACAATAATAGTAGTAATCATAATTAGATGGTGATGGTAATAATAATATTAGTAGCTGACAGATAAGACACAAACATCCTGGGAACGTCACATCATCCTTGTCTACACACGTAGGATGGGCAGTAAACAACTGTAGCACTCAGTGTCAGGCGGCTGCTGCCAAGGCAAATAAAATCATGGGAAGCCTCAAAAGAGGCCGAGATGTACATGACGAGAACATAGTTTTACCTCTACACAAATGTACTAGTCCGATCACACGATATATTGTATTAAGTTGTGTGTACCGGACCCTGGAGATGAACCGAAGATCCGGACATTTATTCTTATTGCTGCATCTACGTTTTTCCCCTAATATGAGGCAATTTCCAACTACTACAAGGGAATATTTTCCTACTTCTGGATGAACCTTCAGGTAATCGGGCGGCTTTCTCTGCTTTTTAACCTTTCTGACTGTTACTATGTAAAGAGAAAACCTTCCTCGCAGTGACTGATGTACAATGTGAACGTCGTCTACAGCGCGGGGTGAAACGTTGCTGCAATATTATTACAACATTGTTACAGATGAGCGGTGGGTTCCTGGGAGCGGCCGCCGCCGCCGTTACTGTCAGGCCGTGTTCTGAACCATGCGTTTCATGGTATTTATTTTATCCTCTTCATTTCTTCATCAAGCAACAATGAATACATTTGGTATCAGACAGCGAGCCCTCAGCTGCTGCGTGTGATGTGCGCGGCCCCCTCGCTCTGCCGTAAAGTATCGTCCTTTATTCCCTTCATCATCAAAGCCCGGCTCCTGTCGCCGGAGATAGTGCCGGCCTTCTTCTAGCGACTTCTGATAGTGCCTCACTTATCTGCAGGATTCAGACGCCGCCGACGGATTAATATGAAAGTAACTGGAAGGCTTTTATGTAACCGGGAAATCCACAGCCCCTCCCCCACCCATACCTAGTACGCGACCCGTAGACAAATACAGGGAAATGGTCGCAGTGCTGGGTGAGCGTTTGTGACTCAGGACAAACATTATGTCGCGTTTCCTGTATTTTTTATATTTGATTGGCTGATGGAAGATGGAGGGTGGGAACTATGTCCTTGGAAAGTTCTGTCCTCAAGGAACCGCACTATAGGAGCTCAGCTGTTAAAGGATTGTCTGACCACATGTTTGCTGACTGTTTCCAATAACAACCAGCAGAATAGTGAGTGCAGCTCTGGAGTATAATACAGGATGTAACTCAGGATCAGTACAGGATAAGTAATGTAATGTATGTACACAGTGACTCCACCAGCAGAATAGTGAGTGCAGCTCTGGAGTATAATACAGGATGTAACTCAGGATCAGTACAGGATAAGTCATGTAATGTATGTACACAGTGACTCCACCAGCAGAATAGTGAGTGCAGCTCTGGGGTATAATACAGGATGTAACTCAGGATCAGTACAGGATAAGTCATGTAATGTATGTACACAGTGACTCCACCAGCAGAATAGTGAGTGCAGCTCTGGAGTATAATACAGGATGTAACTCCGGATCAGTACCGGATAAGTAATGTAATGTATGTACACAGTGACTCTACCAGCAGAATAGTGAGTGCAGCTCTGGAGTATAATACAGGATATAACTCAGGATCAGTACAGGATAAGTCATGTAATGTATGTACACAGTGACTCCACCAGCAGAATAGTGAGTGCAGCTCTGGAGTATAATACAGGATATAACTCCGGATCAGTACAGGATAAGTAATGTAATGTATGTACACAGTGACTCCACCAGCAGAATAGTGAGTGCAGCTCTGGAGTATAATACAGGATATAACTCAGGATCAGTACAGGATAAGTCATGTAATGTATGTACACAGTGACTCCACCAGCAGAATAGTGAGTGCAGCTCTGGAGTATAATACAGGATGTAACTCAGGATCAGTACAGGATAAGTCATGTAATGTATGTACACAGTGACTCCACCAGCAGAATAGTGAGTGCAGCTCTGGAGTATAATACAGGATATAACTCAGGATCAGTACAGGATAAGTAATGTAATGTATGTACACAGTGACTCTACCAGCAGAATAGTGAGTGCAGCTCTGGAGTATAATACAGGATGTAACTCAGGATCAGTACAGGATAAGTCATGTAATGTATGTACACAGTGACTCCACCAGCAGAATAGTGAGTGCAGCTCTGGAGTATAATACAGGATGTAACTCCGGATCAGTACCGGATAAGTAATGTAATGTATGTACACAGTGACTCTACCAGCAGAATAGTGAGTGCAGCTCTGGAGTATAATACAGGATGTAACTCAGGATCAGTACAGGATAAGTAATGTAATGTATGTACACAGTGACTCCACCAGCAGAATAGTGAGTTCAGCTCTGGAGTATAATACAGGATGTAACTCAGGATTAGTACAGGATAAGTAATGTATGTACACAGTGACTCCACCAGCAGAATAGTGAGTGCAGCTCTGGAGTATAATACAGGATGTAACTCAGGATCAGTACAGGATAAGTGATGTAATGTATGTACACAGTGACTCCAGCAGCAGAATAGGGAGTGCAGCTCTGGAGTATAATACAGGATGTAACTCAGGATCAGTACAGGATAAGTAATGTATGTACACAGTGACTCCAGCAGCAGAATAGTGAGTGCAGCTCAGGAGTATAATACAGGATGTAACTCAGGATCAGTACAGGATAAGTAATGTAATGTATGTACACAGTGACTCCACCAGCAGAATAGTGAGTGCAGCTCTGGAGTGGGTGGAGTAGGAGGTGTGGAGAGAGCTGCTGAGACTACCGTGCAGGCCTTGGATCCAGGGACTTTCCTTATTCTATCTGCCCAGGCCTCATACCATCTGCCTGGGCTTGGAAAGTACCCTGAGGGGGGTTCCATCCTAGGATGGAGCCTCAGACCTCTACCTCCCGGAGCATGCCAGCGGGGGGTAGAGGGTCATCCCAGCTGGCTGGGAATATGCAAACAGTCGCGGGGGTGAGGAGATCATCTCGGGGCAAGGCTGTCCTGGCTCCCCCTGACGCTGGAACCCTGGATAAGGGTATGGAGACGCGGTCCGGCAGGGTGATCGAGGTGTTGTCATCTGGAGAAGGACCAGCGCCGTCCGGACATTTGGATGACGGTCGTGTGGAGGAATGGGGACAGCTGAGGACCGGAGAGACGGTGGAGAACTTCAGCTCCCGTCTGGCTATGCGGTTGGAGGAGTATCGGGACCTCAGGAAGTCGCTGCAACGGCTCCGTGCGGACTTGGCGGTCGCCAGAGGAAGAGCTGCAAAAGCCTCAGGAGGTAAGAGGTCCCGATACCTTTTAAATGTGAAATCCTTGTTGGAGGAAATAAAAGAAGTGGAAGAGAGACGTGAGGAGATTTTGGCAGGCGGAGGGGTGTTTGGTGAAAAATTAAAAAATGAAGAGAGGTTTGCCGAGATGGCAGAACCTATAAAAATAGAAAGTGTGGAGGAAGACAGCAGAGCCCCAGACACAGCAAAGGAAAATGTTGTGGAGACAATGGAGCATGAGAATGTAAAGTCCAGAGAAGGCTCAGATTCTGAGGCACCCAGGAGCAGTGAGGAGGAGGAGGGTGGACTCACAGCTGGGAGAAATCAGGAGAGTTTTGATACTGACAGTGAGCGGCCTCCAGGATTACTTACACAGATCCGTAATGTGGAGTCGCCGGTATCCTTCCAGGGATTTTGTTTTGGTGCGGAGTTACCCGCAGAGGAGGAAAAGCAAAAGAAAAAAAAATTTAAGAAGAAAAAAAAGACAAAGGAAAAAAAATCTGCTGAAGGTTCATTTAAAATGGTGTATACAGCAAGATCCTTCCTGTGCTCTGAGCCTGATGCAAGTCAGGATCAGGGCGCAGGTCCCGCAAGACCCCCAGCTCAAGCCTCTGCAGTGGGGCTGGAGCGGGAATGCGGGGAGAGTGTTACGGGTCCGGCATTAGAACACGTGGTGGTCAAAATGGCGCCGGACGCCAACCCCTGCAAAGGGGGCGGTACTGGTGGCCTGGTGACGCCAGGGGGTGTGTCCCCGTGTCCGATTAATGGCGAGCCCGGGAAACTGGTCTCTGATGCGAGTCAGCGGTCTGGAGAACGGGTAAACCAGAAACCGGATGTGGTGTCTGAAAGCCGGAAGTCTGTCGGTGTCGCAGTAAAGCCGTCAGACGTTCCGGACAAGGGCGGTCACAGAGGGGGCTCCGGCTCTGTTGGCCACTCCTCTGTGGGAGGGGGGAGTGGTCCGGCGCCGGAGGCGGCTCCAGTGACATCAGTGGCTCCTTCGTCCGCATCACTGAAAAGTGGTGTAGGCGAGAAGGGGGCTGCTGGCGTCGGGGGCGGCGGTGGCCCCTTTCCCAAAAATGTTCCGCACATAGAAAAGATGGAGGTTAATGAGGCGGAGGGCACAGCGGGGACACCGCTTATAACATCTGGTGGCGTCCCTGCAAAGGTGCCTGATGATGCGGAGACTGAAGCAGTGTCTACCCACACAAAATGTACAGGAAAAATACATAACATAGGACCAGGCCTGGCCAGAAGGATGACTGCAGGGGGACCTGGTGGGTTAAATAAAAAAGTTGCGGCTGTGGATGTGGGAACTGCTGGGGGTATGCAGGTGTCTGTAAATAAAGTTGCTGGAGTGTCTGCTGGTAATGGGGTGTTGAGTGCTGTGTCTGTAGGTGGTGAGGTGGTGGGTGGTGGGGATGGGGTATCAACCAGGGGCAATGGGCCTGGCGCTCCTCTTGCTGTGACATCCGGCAGGTCTTATGCTGGTGTGGCAGCGGGGGGACAGCGGGCCCACCCATCTTCATCCTCAAGGTCCGGGGACGGTAACTTGCAACAACGTCTCTTGGACGCTTTAAGAGAGGGAAAGCAAACCCTAACCATAGGGGGAGTGCAGAAGGACCTGTCTTTCTGGATAGACAGATATGGTCTAAATGCCTTCCGAGAGCAACGAGGAGATCAGTGGTCGCTCCCAACAGCCGGGCAGGCTGTAGCCAGGAGGAATGTGGTCCGTCTCCGGTGGCGTGGCAATGATGCGTGCCCTCCCAGAAAGAGGGTGGTGGAGCTGCTGCTGGGGATGGGCTTCAAGGCGAGTGACATCTTTGCCTTGATACATCCTCATGGCTCGGTCGAGTTTGACATCAGCTTTGTTCACCTAGGGGGCCTTGAGGTCTTCTGGGGGAACTACGAGCTGGTGAAGGACGAGCCTGGCTGGCGAGACTTTGCTGCACAAGCAATTTCTCGCCAAAGTGGTCCCAAGAGAGTGACCGTTCTTACCCGTAACGAGTCACTCTCTTGTATAGATATCATGACCTGGTTGGGAAGGTACGGAGAGGTAGTAGAGATGCCACGGAAGAACATGGATGAGTTTGGCATCTGGTCAGGGGCCTGGACGTTCATGGTTAAATTAAAGCGTCTGGGACAGACGGTGTCCCACATACCATCGTCTGCTTTCCTGGGAAGAGATCGGATCCTTGTCTTCTACCAGGGGCAGCCGAAGTTGTGTCACCGGTGTGGCGACCCCTCACATTTGAGTGCAGGCTGCAAGGTGCAGAAGTGTGCTCATTGTGGGGGGATTGGTCATCTAGCCGCATCGTGTGACCGTATTCGGTGCAACCTGTGTGGTGACTTAGGTCACCCGTTCAGTCGGTGTCCTCGCTCTGTTGTCAATGCTTGTTCCAAACCTGCGGAGGATGAAAGGAGGGAGGCCTCCGTGGGTGAGGGTGCGGGCAGGGACGATGGGGCACAGGGGCAAGGGAAGAATGCAAAGAAGGGTCCCCCTTCTCGCCAGAGAAGGGCGGAGAAGCGAAGGAAGGAGAGGATTTGGAGGGCGCTCCAGGAAACTGGGACAACCTCTGATTCGGATCTGGATGCCCCCCCTGAATCTGATGCCCCTGGCGTGGCCAAATTGAATGGGGAGATGAGGAGGATCCAAAGGGAGCAGAGGGCTGAGGACTCTCAGTCCTCCCACTATGAAAGTGTGGGAGAGGAAGAGAGGACTCAGCCTACAGCAAAAGGGACACCGGGCAAAACCCAAGGGCCAAATACATCTGGCCCCGCCCTGGCCCAGGAAGGTAAATCCTGTACCCCCCTGGTGCGCTCTACTGATCGATACCATGCTCTCGTGGACATTCCAGCCTCTCATACTAAGAGGGAGGGCATGGTAGGGCACCCTAGAGTCGTTGAGCCTCCCCTGCTGCAGGGGCCGTTGCCCCCAGAGGGGGAGGTTGACCCGGTACTTGGGGATGAAGATGGGAATAGGGTGGTGAATATGGACTCCTCAGTTTGCAAGAAGCGAGGCAAAGAAGGGGGGTCCTCATCAGATAGAGGGGGGGGTGGGAAGAAGAAAGCCGTCTAACTCAAACATCCATGATGGCGGCACCCACTCCGTTGACGCTGGCATCAATTAACGTTGCCAGCATTAAGTCAGATAGGGCGAGATTTGCAGCCTTTGATTTTCTTGGCCGAGTTGAAGCCGACATTTTGTTTTTGCAGGAGACCAGGCTGTCACTTTTGGCAGACGTCGTTAAATCTAGGAGGGAGTGGCGACGCGGGCCCTCCTACTGGTCTCTTGCGGCTGAGCCCTATAGCGGAGTGGCGGTCCTTTTCACCGCACCGGTAACATGCCGACGGATGATTGAGTTAGAAATGGGGAGGTGCTTGATCTTAGATGTCCTCATGAGGGGACAGGAATTAAGACTAATCAATATATACGGACCCCAGAGCAAATGGGACCGTAAAAGTCTCTTCATGAGGATTAAGCCTTTCCTTTTTTCAGGTCGACAAGTTATCTTTGGAGGGGACTTCAATACTGTCATGAGACCCCGAGATAGAGGAGGTTCCGGAGATAAAAAATTGACCTACGATAGTGTAGCATTAAAAAATATAGTTAGCGATGCTCGCCTGGTGGATATCCACATCAGGCATACCCCAGGCCACTCGGGTTTCACCTATCGTAGAGGTAGTTGTAGGTCTAGGATAGACAGGTTTTTTTTGAAGGAGGAAGCCATCTCTTCACCAGTGTCCGTTGTTGAGGTGGAGTTCTCCGATCACTGTATGATTATTTTCTCTTTGAACATTGCAGAGTCCCTCCAGATGGGAAGAGGTATATGGAGGCTGAATTCTACTCTCTTGGAAGAAGCGGAGATAAGACAGGCCTTTGAGGATTTTCTTCAGAGCCAGGTACCTTTGTTGGATCTCAGTGGTACTAAGTCTGAGTGGTGGGAGTTGTTTAAAGTCCGGGTGGCAGGATTTTTCCGCAGGCTCTCGAGCCTCAGGTCCATGAGTAGGTACCGCCTATATCAGGAACTGAGGAGGAAACTCGAACATCTGGTCTCAACCGGGGGTAGTGGGGAGGAGATCTCCGTGGTGAAAGCTTTGCTCAGGAGGTGTCAGTATGATAGGCACACATCTTTAGTTCTTGAGAGGGATTTCGGGAGGTACCGCTCGCCCGACCCCTACAGGAACTGTAAGATGTCAGTGAGTCGTAAGGTTGTGACAGGACTGATTGATAGTACAGGATCTCTGAAGAGATCCAAATCAGGGATCTTGGAGGTCGTCAGATCCTTCTACTCGCACCTCTTGGGGAAGCAAGATCCAAACCGAGACGAGATGTCGGCTTTCCTGGCTGAAACCATCCCTGAGCCAGGGGTAGACCCCTCTCTCGGTGTTTTGATAGATTCGATCAAGGAAGAGGAAGTGGGATTGGCGATTGATGGGCTTGCCCTCAAAAAATCGCCAGGGCCGGATGGCTTAACATCCGAGTTTTATAAGACTTTTAAAGGAACCCTAGTTCCCCTCTTGACTGAGGTGTTTAATGAGTGCCTTTCCTCGGGTACTTTGCCAATGTCAATGAGGAGGTCGGCCTTGATCGTTTTATCGAAGGGTAAAGACTCGACCCGTATTGAGAATTGGCGTCCCATAGCGCTGCTCAATACGGACAGAAAGGTTCTCGCAAAGGTGCTGTTTAATCGGCTGGTGAAGTTTGCATCCCGGCTCCTTTCGCCGGTCCAGCATTGCTCTGTTCCAGGCCGCAGCACATTTAGTGCTGTCCTCAGTGTCAGAGAGGCAGTGGAGCAGGGAAATTCTGGTCGGTGGGAGGGGTACATCCTGTCCTTGGACCAGGCCAAGGCTTTTGACCGGGTGGACCACGAGTACCTCTGGTCGGTCCTTCTGAGGTACGGCCTACCGGGGGGGTTTGTCAATTGGCTACAGACCTTATACACTGGGGCTGAGACTTTTGCGCTGGTGAACGGTTGGGTTGGAACCCCCTTTGAGGTTGGGTCTGGTGTCCGCCAGGGTTGTCCCTTGAGCCCTTTGCTATATGCGTTCGCAATTGATCCTTTTCTTAAAAGGATCGATCGTGGGCCATTGGCGGGAGTCGGGGCCGGCCTGGAGGGGCCGGAGGCCACTCAGAGGGTGGTTGCGTACGCAGACGACGTCTCCATTTTTGTCTCCTCGAGAGGGGAGGCAGAGTGGGTGATGTCGGAAGTGGAGCGTTACTCATTGGCATCTGGGTCCAAGATCAACCGGGATAAGTGCAAAAGTCTCTGGCTGGGAGGAGGAGATCCTGGTTTTGATCTCCCGGACACCCTTCCAGAGCCTCAGGGGTCTGCTAAGATCTTAGGAGTCGAATTTGGACCGGGTGATTACCCCAAGAAGAACTGGGAGGATAGGCTGAATCTAGTTGCCCAGAAGGTCGACCAATGGAAGGGTTGGTCCTTAACCCTGAGGGAAAGGGTTCACTTGGCCAAGGCCTACCTGGTGCCCATGTTGCTTTACCTGGGCAGTGTGTGCATCTTGCCAGAACCTCTCTGGACTCGGGTCTATAGCCTGTTCTTCCAGCTGTTATGGGGGAACAGGCTCAACCTAATCAAGAGGGAGGTTACTTACCTACCAAGGACACTAGTTGGGTTAGGTATGGTTAACCCGGTGGTGTTCCTAGTGAACACCTTTGTTAAGATCAACCTGGCAAACCTCTGGCAAGAGAGGGCTCCTTAGTGGATATCCTCCTGCAGGGGGTGGTTTCGGCCTTTCTTCCAGGAATGGGAGAGAGGAGGGCAAGTGAAAGACCTGCGTACACCTCACGGACATCTCCCGGCTTATGCCACCCTGGCGCTGAAGATTGTTCGCCGGTGGGGTCTGGAGGTGTGGGAGATCAGGACCATGTCGAGAAAATTTCTTGACAAGAGGGTCCTGATGACCCACTTCCAGAAGCCCCTGGCGCTCAAAGACTGCCCAAGTAGTGACCTCGGGGTGGGATTAAAACTTTTAAATTCAGCGAGGATTCCCCAGAAGTTTTGGGATCTGGCTTGGCGTTGCTTCCATGGGAGACTGTATGTGAGGGACAATCTAAAGTGCAGAAGCTCTGATGATCGGGATTGCCCCCGGGAGGAGTGTGGCGGAGTGCTGGAAAGCATGGAGCATTTCCTGCTTCATTGCCCTTTCAATACAGAGGTATACAAAAGGGTGGGAGCCTCCATTGGTTGGCCAGGCCTAACCAGCCTCTCCTATGCTGGGTGGGCCTATGGAGTGTTCGGAGACCTCGGTGGTAGGGACCATTGCACCTTGTTTCTAGTCAGTATAGTGGTCAGGCACTTTATGTGGAATGCACGATGTCTAGTTTCTACCCAGAAGAAAATCCTCCTAGTGGATGAGGTTGTTAGCAATATCATGGGTGACCTGGTGAAGGTGCATTCTTTGGAGGTTGGCAGATTGGGAGCATCCAAAGCCTCTCGTCTTTGGAGGGGCTTTTCCTTTAGGGTGCCTTAATGTGTCTGCCTTCATGAGGGAGGGGGGGGGTCGTCACCGGTGCTCAACTGGAGGTGGGGGTCTGCGTTCCGCTGAGGCACCAAAAAAAAAAATATAGCGATAGGGCTCGGAATAAGGGAAAGGTGAGGGTCAGCATAGGGTCAGCTTTCAATAGGGTCAAGAAAGGGCTAGTAATAGGGTAAGGAGATAGGGCAAGCGATAGGGAGGGTGCAGCGGTGGACGTGGTACCTTGGCCTCTGGGGGGGTGCTGGGGGGGGCTTTCCCTTCTCTCTATCTGGTGATGGGCTAGGTAAGCACTGGAAGATTTTTGTTTTGTTTAGGATTGAAATGGCAGGAAAAAGGTTTACAAGCGACCGAACTTGGTGCTTTCGGGTACGGTGTATTTTGTATATGGTTTGGTATTTGGACAAGTTGGTGACGTGTATTGTATTATAATGTAGAAATGTTGTTAGAATAGGGATAGACTTAAGGGGGTTAATAGATAGGTTGGGAGGGGGTCGGGGGGGGGGGGGGGGTTTGCCTGACCCAGCCCCGGACTATGCGGACATGGGAGGACATGGGGCGGGGGGCTGGGCTGGGGTGTTGGGTGTGGTGGTTGGGGCCAGCATCTGGACTATGCGGACGTGAGAGGACATGAGGCGAGATGCTGGCTGGGGTGGTGGAGTTTAGGTAAGAAGGGTAAGGTTAGGGAAAGTCAGGATGTGTATAGTGTGATTAAAAAATATATATATATAAAAAAAAAATAAAAAAAAAAATAAAAAATTGGGATTAGTATTATTATATTTTGGATTGTTTTTGTTATTATTATTATTTTATTTGTTATTATTATGGTGTTTGATTATTATCATTATTATATTGTTTCTTTAGGCCCTTGGGTGACGCGGGTCGGGGGATTTTCTGTTAGTACTTTTGATGACGTTTATATGATGTTTGTATATATTCTAGTTATTGTTTCGTTTCGGATGAAGTGTAGATGTAAGTATATAAGAGTGGGGTGTATGTGGCCGGGTCTGGTATGGTTTTCTCTTCTCATATACAGAGATGTATATAAGAAAATTTGTTTATAAGAATTGGGTTGTGACTTTTTGGTTATATGGAATTAGTTATGTATTTGTTTTTCAGTTTATGTTTTGTAAATTTATATAAAATAAAGAGATACAGGATGTAACTCAGGATCAGTACAGGATAAGTAATGTAATGTATATACACAGTGACTCCACCAGCAGAATAGTGAGTGCAGCTCTGGAGTATAATACAGGATGTAACTCAGGATCAGTACAGGATAAGTAATGTAATGTATGTACACAGTGACTCCACCAGCAGAATAGTGAGTACAGCTCTGGAGTGTAATACTAGAACCAACATACTAGAGACCAATATGTAGAGCTGCTCCCTGTACCCCATGTATGGACCATCTCCACGCAGATATTCTCCTTGCCATTGAGCCCTACAGATTTGTAGAACTGGAAGTGTCGGGGTGAGGAGCTCCCACAAATCACGACCACGTTGGAGACTTTCTGGTAGCTGCAGCTTCATCTCACGGGGTTTCTCAGCCACGGTTTTATGTCTGTGTGTTTTTCGTCTCCTTCACGTGTTGATGGCGCGGCCCTGGATTGTGGAAGCCATAACTCCCAGCTCAGAGTTTTCCTCTGCTGTGTTCTCCATACAACAAATGACAAGTTCCACATTTCCTGGGGAAACGAGCTGCAGTTTTTCTTTACTGAATTATGGCTCTTAGTGAAAATAACGGCGCAGCAACAAGATTGATTGAAGCGTGTTTTCCTGAAAGACTGATTACACACCGCCCCGGAGGACGAGCGCTGAACTTTCATATTCTTCTATGGCCGCGCTCCTTCAGGGAACCTATTGATTTGTGTGACCGCTGCAGGAGAACATGGGAAATATGCTCTGAAAACACCATTTTTTTTTTGGTGTTTTATTCTTATTTGCCCTCAAGCTCAAGAGGAATCAAAACATTGTGCATTGTCCAAAGATGGAGAGAATTGTGCCATGTTCTGTCTTCTGGCTGACGGGACGGAGTCGCCGAGAGCGCCAAATGCGGGATCTTATCCCTAATGAACTCACAATGATATAGGAATAATGGACTTCTTTGCAATGAAACGAGCTTTATAGATCTGTAGATTATATCCAGCACATGGGACCATGGGGGGCACATTATATATATATATATATATATATATAGACCTACATTATATATACAGACATACAGTATATACACTACCGTTCAAAAGTTTAGGGTCACTTTGAAATGTCCTTATTTTTGCAGGAAAAGCCCAGTTTTTTCCAATGAGGATAACATTAAATTAATCAGAAATCCACTCTATACATTGTTAATGTGGTAAATGACTATTCTAGCTGCAAACGTCTGGTGTTTAATGCAATATCTACATAGGTGTATAGAGACCCATTTCCAGCAACCATCACTCCAGTGTTCTAATGGTACATTGTGTTTGCTGACTGTGTTAGAAGGCTAATGGATGATTAGAAAACACTTAGAAGAGCTCTGATACATTGTAACAAGTTGTGCACCTGTGTGAGCAGCACGATAGCAGGAAAGGTTTTCAGCTTTTGAATTGAAACAAGAATATTTCCATTTGCTCAAAGCAAGTAGAGATCCTAAAAATGGTGAAACATTGAAACACGCAGCCTATTTCACTGTACAGTGGTGACGTTTTATGTACAGACGACTGGCCCTTTAATGACCAGACAAGACTAATATCCGATAATAGATATGAAATGCAGAATGAAGCCGGAATATCACACGTCTGATGAATTCCTTCTGATCGCGCAGCAAAGCATTATGGGAACTCCTTTGGCCGCTTATTAATCCATAAGACTTCACCACAGGGCCGTCCGGCGAGGACAAAGTGAGGTCCCGATCCTGCAAACCACCGAAGACGAAAACAAATGAAATTGAAAATTAATGAGACGAGAAAATGTGTTTCTTTTTATGAGTGAAGGAAACGGCGGCACCCGGCACGTCTGTTATGTAGCGGCGCTGCGGCTGGCGGCACGAGGAAGGCGACAATCTCCAAGTGTAAAGACCTCGCGTCCTGCAGCCGTCACATCTTCAGATACTTCACGTTTCTGGTCAGTTTTGATCTTTTGTGGTGGAATGTGGCAGGAAAGTGAAACGCGTCTCCTCCTCCCTTAGATGTCGGCGCACCTCTCCATCACTCCTAGCGGAACGGAGGCAAATGGAAACCAACTGAAACCAAGAAACAAAGCAATGGTAATTCATACGGAAGTAATGCTTTCCATATCGATTTTCGGTCATCTCTGCATCTGACGGAAGAAACCTAAACGGGAGACAACGATAGTGTGAACGCAGCCCAATATAATAGGATAGTTCATCAATATTGATGACCCATCGTGAGCATAGGCCATCAGTATGAAATTCCCGGGGGAAGCCTTTAAGGCCGGGATCCACGGGACGGATATGCTGCGTAAAAATCACACCGCGTGTCCGACCTGGAACCAGCAGGACATTCTGTCCGAAAAATAGAGCGACAATCCGGCCCCCCTGGATGACGCTGCAGCCTGTGATTGGCCTGTGATTGGCTGCAGCGTCATCCCAGGAGGCCGGACTGCAGGAAGGAGGGCGGCGTTCTGGGTAAGATTTGTATTTTTCGTCCGGCGTTGCTTTTCGTACGGCGTAAATGCGGCATAAATTCACATGCTGCGAAATGATATTCCACACCGCGGGTCACGTTATTAATGTTTACGCTGCGGTTTTTGTCGCAGCGGGCGCAGGACGTTTTCTACATCTCACCCACTTTGCTGCCACTGTAAACGCTGCAGAATTTCCGCACAGAATTCCGTTGTGGAAATTCCGCATCGTTTACACTTTGTCCGAACCCGAATGGCTCCGCGAGACTGTGATATGATCTTCTTTACTGAAGGTCCTGACAACAATAATTCTACGTCTCCGCCCAGAACACGTGAGTCGCTTCTCCAGCGTGACGCGATTATGATTTATTCCGCCGCTGAATTCAGCCAAATCTTTGTGTTTTGGGTAAAAATCGCCTTAAAGTCATAAATTCAGCGGAACAACTTTCTTGACAGATTTCATAAAGGACATAAACATATTTTATTCTGAGTCCTGTCAGTCCAAATCTCGGCACCTATTAATTACTGCAGCTCATCGCCAATTACCGCGCCGTCTGTTCTCCACTAACGGCCGCATATTATGCAAACTCAATCCTTTGTTGATTATTATTTAAATGGTGTAGAATTAATATTAACATTATCAGTCACTGCATCCATGTTCTGCAGATGTGCAGAGAGGTCAGTGGTGTAATAGTCTGCAGAATATATCACTATGTATCTGTAGAGAGGTCAGTGGTGTAATAGTCTGCAGAATATATCACTATGTATCTGTAGAGAGGTCAGTGGTGTAATAATCTGCAGGATATATCACTATGTATCTGTCAGGAGGTAGAGGAGCAATGTTCTGCAGATCTGTAGAGAGGTCAGTGGTGTAATAATCTGCAGGATATATCACTATGTATCTGTCAGGAGGTAGAGGAGCGATGTTCTGCAGATCTGTAGAGAGGTCAGTGGTGTAATAATCTGCAGGATATATCACTATGTATCTGTCAGGAGGTAGAGGAGCGATGTTCTGCAGATCTGTAGAGAGGTCAGTGGTGTAATAATCTGCAGGATATATCACTATGTATCTGTCAGGAGGTAGAGGAGCAATGTTCTGCAGATCTGTAGAGAGGTCAGTGGTGTAATAATCTGCAGGATATATCACTATGTATCTGTCAGGAGGTGGATGAGCGATGTTCTGCAGATCTGTAGAGAGGTCAGTGGTGTAATAATCTGCAGGATATATCACTATGTATCTGTCAGGAGGTAGAGGAGCAATGTTCTGCAGATCTGTAGAGAGGTCAGTGGTGTAATAATCTGCAGGATATATCACTATGTATCTGTCAGGAGGTAGAGGAGCAATGTTCTGCAGATCTGTAGAGAGGTCAGTGGTGTAATAATCTGCAGGATATATCACTATGTATCTGTCAGGAGGTAGAGGAGCAATGTTCTGCAGATCTGTAGAGAGGTCAGTGGTGTAATAATCTGCAGGATATATCACTATGTATCTGTCAGGAGGTAGAGGAGCAATGTTCTGCAGATCTGTAGAGAGGTCAGTGGTGTAATAATCTGCAGGATATATCACTATGTATCTGTCAGGAGGTAGAGGAGCAATGTTCTGCAGATCTGTAGAGAGGTCAGTGGTGTAATAATCTGCAGGATATATCACTATGTATCTGTCAGGAGGTAGAGGAGCAATGTTCTGCAGATCTGTAGAGAGGTCAGTGGTGTAATAATCTGCAGGATATATCACTATGTATCTGTCAGGAGGTAGAGGAGCAATGTTCTGCAGATCTGTAGAGAGGTCAGTGGTGTAATAATCTGCAGGATATATCACTATGTATCTGTCAGGAGGTAGAGGAGCAATGTTCTGCAGATCTGTAGAGAGGTCAGTGGTGTAATAATCTGCAGGATATATCACTATGTATCTGTCAGGAGGTAGAGGAGCAATGTTCTGCAGATCTGTAGAGAGGTCAGTGGTGTAATAATCTGCAGGATATATCACTATGTATCTGTCAGGAGGTAGAGGAGCAATGTTCTGCAGATCTGTAGAGAGGTCAGTGGTGTAATAATCTGCAGGATATATCACTATGTATCTGTCAGGAGGTAGAGGAGCGATGTTCTGCAGATCTGTAGAGAGGTCAGTGGTGTAATAATCTGCAGGATATATCACTATGTATCTGTCAGGAGGTAGAGGAGCAATGTTCTGCAGATCTGTAGAGAGGTCAGTGGTGTAATAATCTGCAGGATATATCACTATGTATCTGTCAGGAGGTAGAGGAGCAATGTTCTGCAGATCTGTAGAGAGGTCAGTGGTGTAATAATCTGCAGGATATATCACTATGTATCTGTCAGGAGGTGGAGGAGCAATGTTCTGCAGATCTGTAGAGAGGTCAGTGGTGTAATAATCTGCAGGATATATCACTATGTATCTGTCAGGAGGTAGAGGAGCAATGTTCTGCAGATCTGTAGAGAGGACAGTGGTGTAATAATCTGCAGGATATATCACTATGTATCTGTCAGGAGGTAGAGGTGCAATGTTCTGCAGATCTGTAGAGAGGTCAGTGGTGTAATAATCTGCAGGATATATCACTATGTATCTGTCAGGAGGTAGAGGAGCGATGTTCTGCAGATCTCTAGAGAGGACAGTGGTGTAATAATCTGCAGGATATATCACTATGCATCTGTCAGGAGGTAGAGGAGCAATGTTCTCCAGATCTGTAGAGACGTCAGTGGTGTAATAATCTGCAGGATATATCACTATGTATCTGTCAGGAGGTAGAGGAGCAATGTTCTGCAGATCTGTAGAGAGGTCAGTGGTGTAATAATCTGCAGGATATATCACTATGTATCTGTCAGGAGGTAGAGGAGCAATGTTCTGCAGCTCTGTAGAGAGGTCAGTGGTGTAATAATCTGCAGGATATATCACTATGTATCTGTCAGGAGGTAGAGGAGCAATGTTCTGCAGATCTCTAGAGAGGTCAGTGGTGTAATAATCTGCAGGATATATCACTATGTATCTGTCAGGAGGTAGAGGAGCAATGTTCTGCAGATCTGTAGAGAGGTCAGTGGTGGAATAATCTGCAGGATATATCACTATGTATCTGTCAGGAGGTAGAGGAGCAATGTTCTGCAGATCTCTAGAGAGGTCAGTGGTGTAATAATCTGCAGGATATATCACTATGTATCAGGAGGTAGAGGAGCGATGTTCTGCAGATCTGTAGAGAGGTCAGTGGTGTAATAATCTGCAGGATATATCACTATGTATCTGTCAGGAGGTAGAGGAGCAATGTTCTGTAGATCTGTAGAGAGGTCAGTGGTGTAATAATCTGCAGGATATATCACTATGTATCTGTCAGGAGGTAGAGGAGCGATGTTCTGCAGATCTGTAGAGAGGTCAGTGGTGTAATAATCTGCAGGATATATCACTATGTATCTGTCAGGAGGTGGAGGAGCAATGTTCTGTAGATCTGTAGAGAGGTCAGTGGTGTAATAATCTGCAGGATATATCACTATGTATCTGTCAGGAGGTGGAGGAGCAATGTTCTGCAGATCTGTAGAGAGGTCAGTGGTGTAATAATCTGCAGGATATATCACTATGTATCTGTCAGGAGGTAGAGGAGCAATGTTCTGCAGATCTGTAGAGAGGTCAGTGGTGTAATAATCTGCAGGATATATCACTATGTATCTGTCAGGAGGTAGCTGAGCGATGTTCTGCAGATCTGTAGAGAGGTCAGTGGTGTAATAATCTGCAGGATATATCACTATGTATCTGTCAGGGGGTAGAGGTGCAATGTTCTGCAGATCTGTAGAGAGGTCAGTGGTGTAATAATCTGCAGGATATATCACTATGTATCTGTCAGGAGGTAGAGGAGCGATGTTCTGCAGATCTCTAGAGGGGTCAGTGGTGTAATAATCTGCAGGATATATCACTATGTATCTGTCAGGAGGTAGAGGAGCAATGTTCTGCAGATCTGTAGAGAGGTCAGTGGTGTAATAATCTGCAGGATATATCACTATGTATCTGTCAGGAGGTAGAGGAGCGATGTTCTGCAGATCTGTAGAGAGGTCAGTGGTGTAATAATCTGCAGGATATATCACTATGTATCTGTCAGGGGGTAGAGGTGCAATGTTCTGCAGATCTGTAGAGAGGTCAGTGGTGTAATAATCTGCAGGATATATCACTATGTATCTGTCAGGAGGTAGAGGAGCGATGTTCTGCAGATCTCTAGAGAGGACAGTGGTGTAATAATCTGCAGGATATATCACTATGTATCTGTCAGGAGGTAGAGGAGCAATGTTCTGCAGATCTGTAGAGAGGTCAGTGGTGTAATAATCTGCAGGATATATCACTATGTATCTGTCAGGAGGTGGAGGAGCAATGTTCTCCAGATCTGTAGAGACGTCAGTGGTGTAATAATCTGCAGGATATATCACTATGTATCTGTCAGGAGGTAGAGGAGCAATGTTCTGCAGATCTGTAGAGAGGTCAGTGGTGTAATAATCTGCAGGATATATCACTATGTATCTGTCAGGAGGTAGAGGAGCAATGTTCTGCAGATCTGTAGAGAGGTCAGTGGTGTAATAATCTGCAGGATATATCACTATGTATCTGTCAGGAGGTAGAGGAGCGATGTTCTGCAGATCTGTAGAGAGGTCAGTGGTGTAATAATCTGCAGGATATATCACTATGTATCTGTCAGGAGGTAGAGGAGCAATGTTCTGCAGATCTGTAGAGAGGTCAGTGGTGTAATAATCTGCAGGATATATCACTATGTATCTGTCAGGAGGTGGAGGAGCAATGTTCTGCAGATCTGTAGAGGGGTCAGTGGTGTAATAATCTGCAGGATATATCACTATGTATCTGTCAGGAGGTAGAGGAGCAATGTTCTGCAGATCTGTAGAGAGGTCAGTGGTGTAATAATCTGCAGGATATATCACTATGTATCTGTCAGGAGGTAGAGGAGCGATGTTCTGCAGATCTGTAGAGAGGTCAGTGGTGTAATACTCTGCAGGATATATCACTATGTATCTGTCAGGGGGTAGAGGAGCGATGTTCTGCAGATCTCTAGAGAGGTCAGTGGTGTAATAATCTGCAGGATATATCACTATGTATCTGTCAGGAGGTGGAGGAGCAATGTTCTGCAGATCTGTAGAGGGGTCAGTGGTGTAATAATCTGCAGGATATATCACTATGTATCTGTCAGGAGGTGGAGGAGCAATGTTCTGCAGATCTGTAGAGAGGTCAGTGGTGTAATAATCTGCAGGATATATCACTATGTATCTGTCAGGAGGTAGAGGAGCAATGTTCTGCAGATCTGTAGAGAGGTCAGTGGTGTAATAATCTGCAGGATATATCACTATGTATCTGTCAGGAGGTGGAGGAGCAATGCTCTGCAGATCTGTAGAGAGGTCAGTGGTGTAATACTCTGCAGAATATATCACTATGTATCTGTCAGGAGGTAGAGGAGCGATGTTCTGCAGATCTGTAGAGGGGTCAGTGGTGTAATAATCTGCAGGATATATCACTATGTATCTGTCAGGAGGTAGAGGAGCAATGTTCTGCAGATCTGTAGAGAGGTCAGTGGTGTAATAATCTGCAGGATATATCACTATGTATCTGTCAGGAGGTAGAGGAGCGATGTTCTGCAGATCTGTAGAGAGGTCAGTGGTGTAATAATCTGCAGGATATATCACTATGTATCTGTCAGGAGGTAGAGGAGCAATGTTCTGCAGATCTGTAGAGAGGTCAGTGGTGTAATAATCTGCAGGATATATCACTATGTATCTGTCAGGAGGTGGAGGAGCGATCTTCTGCAGATCTGTAGAGAGGTCAGTGGTGTAATAATCTGCAGGATATATCACTATGTATCTGTCAGAAGGTAGAGGAGCGATGTTCTGCAGATCTGTAGAGAGGTCAGTGGTGTAATAATCTGCAGCATATATCACTATGTATCTGTCAGGAGGTAGAGGAGCGATGTTCTGCAGATCTGTAGAGAGGTCAGTGGTGTAATAATCTGCAGGATATATCACTATGTATCTGTCAGGAGGTAGAGGAGCAATGTTCTGCAGATCTGTAGAGAGGTCAGTGGTGTAATAATCTGCAGGATATATCACTATGTATCTGTCAGAAGGTAGAGGAGCGATGTTCTGCAGATCTGTAGAGAGGTCAGTGGTGTAATAATCTGCAGGATATATCACTATGTATCTGTCAGGAGGTGGAGGAGCGATGTTCTCCAGATCTGTAGAGACGTCAGTGGTGTAATAATCTGCAGGATATATCACTATGTATCTGTCAGGAGGTAGAGGAGCAATGTTCTGCAGATCTGTAGAGAGGTCAGTGGTGTAATAATCTGCAGGATATATCACTATGTATCTGTCAGGAGGTAGAGGAGCGATGTTCTGCAGATCTCTAGAGAGGACAGTGGTGTAATAATCTGCAGGATATATCACTATGTATCTGTCAGGAGGTAGAGGAGCAATGTTCTGCAGATCTGTAGAGAGGTCAGTGGTGTAATAATCTGCAGGATATATCACTATGTATCTGTCAGGATGTAGAGGAGCGATGTTCTGCAGATCTGTAGAGAGGTCAGTGGTGTAATAATCTGCAGGATATATCACTATGTATCTGTCAGGAGGTAGAGGAGCGATGTTCTGCAGATCTGTAGAGAGGTCAGTGGTGTAATAATCTGCAGGATATATCACTATGTATCTGTCAGGAGGTAGAGGAGCAATGTTCTGCAGATATCTAGAGAGGTCAGTGGTGTAATAATCTGCAGAATATATCACTATGTATCTGTCAGGGGGTAGAGGAGCAATGTTCTGCAGATCTGTAGAGGGGTCAGTGGTGTAATAATCTGCAGGATATATCACTATGTATCTGTCAGGAGGTAGAGGAGCGATGTTCTGCAGATCTGTAGAGAGGTCAGTGGTGTAATAATCTGCAGGATATATCACTATGTATCTGTCAGGAGGTAGAGGAGCAATGTTCTGCAGATCTCTAGAGAGGTCAGTGGTGTAATAATCTGCAGGATATATCACTATGTATCTGTCAGGAGGTAGAGGAGCAATGTTCTGCAGATCTGTAGAGAGGTCAGTGGTGTAATAATCTGCAGAATATATCACTATGTATCTGTCAGGAGGTGGAGGAGCAATGTTCTGCAGATCTCTAGAGAGGTCAGTGGTGTAATAATCTGCAGGATATATCACTATGTATCTGTCAGGAGGTAGAGGAGCAATGTTCTGCAGATCTGTAGAGAGGTCAGTGGTGTAATAATCTGCAGGATATATCACTATGTATCTGTCAGGAGGTAGAGGAGCAATGTTCTGCAGATCTGTAGAGAGGTCAGTGGTGTAATAATCTGCAGAATATATCACTATGTATCTGTCAGGAGGTAGAGGAGCAATGTTCTGCAGATCTGTAGTGAGGTCAGTGGTGTAATAATCTGCAGGATATATCACTATGTATCTGTCAGGAGGTAGAGGAGCGATGTTCTGCAGATCTGTAGAGGGGTCAGTGGTGTAATAATCTGCAGGATATATCACTATGTATCTGTCAGGAGGTAGAGGAGCAATGTTCTGCAGATCTGTAGAGAGGTCAGTGGTGTAATAATCTGCAGGATATATCACTATGTATCTGTCAGGAGGTAGAGGAGCGATGTTCTGCAGATCTGTAGAGAGGTCAGTGGTGTAATAATCTGCAGGATATATCACTATGTATCTGTCAGGAGGTAGAGGAGCAATGTTCTGCAGATCTCTGATGTTATCTGTATCTATTTGCCTCAGTTGTTCTGTTTACATTTTATTTTTTACGCCCGTCTCGGGTGATTTCTTTCTCGGCCGCTCTTGACTTTGGAGCCTGTTAATCCCTCTCCGTGCAGCGCTGCGTTCTCTTTGCCGCCGTCCGGCCACATCATGTCGCACTTGATAATTGCGCTGGTTCCGCCGCTGTATGAAGAGTAATTCTCAGTACAGGAGGGGGATGGGCTGGACACAATGTGAAGTTATTGTTTGTCGAGTGGATTAAGAACATTTCTTACTGTCGGACATTAAAGTTCATGAGAGTTAAAAATTCCCCGCAGATAAATATTTGGAGCAGCCAGAAATCATTTTTTTGTAACCTGCAGATTTGGGGTTTTTTCCTCCGCTGGTTTCTATAAATGTATATATTCTCTTTATATTCTGGCTAAATGGGCGGGGCTCCTCCTGGTGTGATGTCAGAGATGTGATTTGTGCTCTGAGCCAATCAAAAGTCCCCTCTGTGACTCCCCATTCTTCCACTCTATTTATGCTGTTTTACTGAAACACTGAGTGAGAAACTGCAGCTCCATCCCCCTCCTCCCCCTCCTCTCCCTCCATCTGTACCCCCACTAGAGGGCGCTGTGCAGGGACATCATGCAGAATGTAATTTGTACACTACACTGAGCAGGGATCAGGTCTACTCTACCTGCAGAATACTATACACCTGCTGCACAGACTATATGTATCACAGTAATGGCGCACCCGCAATGCAGCATTCATCTCGGATAATTCCCATCCGTTGCTCTTTACATGTTGTAAAGCCCAGAATGCAGCAGTTGCAGCTGTAGGTGCAGTGAGATAAGATGTCGTGACGAGCGCTGCACTGCAGGGAGCCCAGAATGCACTGCTCCAGAGATAATCAGCAAATCATACTGCTCTTAATTGCTAATTATAGAGCTTATAAGCCTGAACGATGAGAGCAGACGGCAAATGTTCCATTGTATTATTACACCTTCATTTTATTAATGACTTGTTCTAAGCTGACAGTGAGAGCAACGATAACCAGAGCCAGAGGTGGTGACATCCTAAAGTGTGCGCCCCTGATGTTTTATAGCTGCGGGATACCTAGAATGTTCAGTACTTTCCCTTACTAGTCCTGATCCTGAGTTACATCATGTCTTATACTCCAGTCACATCCAGAGCTGCAGTCACAAGTCTGCTTGTAGCACTAGGAAAGCGGCCAAGTCCTAACAGCTCAGCTCTGACTGTGTCACTTTCTGTTATATGAGTTCTCACAAGGCCGGGCCCTTTTGTCAATTCAGCTCTGGATGTGACTGAAGTCTGGAAAAATGATGTAGCAGCAGGATCAGTACAAGTCTCCGTAAGATAGAAGTAAAGCAAAATCTGTGTTATGTGGAAATTTATCCCGAGAAATGTGGATTACTTTTTAAATTGAAAAGAAATATGGAAATGACCCAGAATAGAATTATTGTGTTTATTATTATTATTATTATTATTATTATTATTATTATTATTATATTGTTGTTATTATTATTATTATTATTATTATTATATTGTTGTTATTATTATTATTATATTGTTATTATTATTATTATTGTTGTTATTATTATTATTATTATTATTATTATTATTATTATTGTTATTATTATATTGTTATTATTATTATTATTATATTGTTATTATATTGTTATTATTATTATTATTATTATTATTATTATTATTATATTGTTATTATTATTATTGTTATTATTATTATTGTTATTATTATTATTATTATATTGTTATTATTATTATTGTTATTATTATTATTATTATTATATTGTTATTATTATTATTGTTATTATTATTATTATTATATTGTTATTATTATTATTGTTATTATTATTATTATTATTGTTATTATTTGCTATTATTATTATTTCTATTTTATGTATCATTATTACCCTGTCCTTGTCCCTGCACTATAATCCCTACCAGCCCCGTCTATCATGTTCTATTCACAGGATTTCAAAATGGGATTTTAATTAAAACAACCGGAATCGCCGCCTTTTACGACTTAGCGATTATTCACTTTGCCCCCAGAACGCTGCATTTCTACCACTGCGACCAACGCTCATCGGCTGATCGTATCGTTTATGCAGCAGAAAATATTATGGTGTCGGCAGCGCATCTTGGTGTGTAAAGAGGGAGACGCGCTGCCGACATGAGGGAAATCGCGGAGACGAGCGATCGGAGTAACGTTACTGGTCACGGCTCCTTGTGATGAACGCTGTCTCTGTGATCGGCACTCGTTATTATGGCTGAAGTTGCCCGATGTAAAAGGACTCGTAGTTACATGGAGGGGGAGGTTTATCTGGGGGGTCCTGATCTCTTCAGAACTCTTGGGGGGGGTTCTGCCATTTAGTGTCTCCACCCCCCCCCCCCAGCGCTGAATGTCTGCCCCCCCCCCCCCTCCGTACTTTCAGATTTCCCCTTTCTTTCTGGATTCTTCATATTTTGATGATATTTATTTCTGTTTGCCGTGTCCGTGCCCTCAATTTGCTGCTTGGCACCGGCCATTTATCTACTGATTTGCAGAAATATTGTAAAAGTCTTCAATAAAAGGCAGCCGGTTCCGGAACAAAAGAGGATCACAACCCCGTCGGCCGTCTTATTATCAGATGCTCGCACTTCTCTGCCGCAGCCAATAAAATCCATACAAAAGACTTAAAACTCATATTAACGAGGCGAGAAAAACTCTTATTAACACTAAAACAAACAAACCAGGATCCAAGTGTAAAAGAGAAGGAGGGGAGAGCGGGGAGCGGCAAGAAACCATCATAACGTGGGAGGGGGTACAGAGGGGTGAGGGGGCTCATGTAACTGTACACCTCATTCCTGAACAGTGAACTCGGCTCTGGTCCCCCCGCTCCTCCTTCCCTGCCCATGAGACCTTCAGGCCATTTCTTCAAACCTTTTTGGCAAAATCATGGTAAAAAGGAAAGGTGCCAAACTGAGATGAAGGCCCAAAGAGCCGCACATCAACAGCATTAGGCCTCGTTTACACGAACGTATTATACGCGCGTGCGACGCGCGTGCTTTGCACGCATGTCGTACGCACCTATATTAGTCAATGGGGCTGTTTAGACGATGCGTGAATTGCGCTCATTGCGTGTGCGCAGAAAAAAACTCACGACATGTTCTATAATCGTGCGTTTTTCGCGCACTCACGCACCCATTGAAGTCAATGGGTGCGTGAAAACCACGCATGCCGCACGGAAGCACTTCCGTGCGAACTGCGTGATTCGCGCAAGAGCTGTCAAACTCCTGAATGTAAACAGAAAAGCACCACGTGCTTTTCTGTTTACAAACATCCAAACGGAGTGTCAAATTCGAGATGAGCGCCCCGAACTTCACCGGGTTCGGCCAAACTCGTTTTGACCGAAACCGGTAAAAAATGTCCGGGTACGCGACGTCAGGAGACAGTCACTGTCCACGGTGCTGAAAGCGTTAAACTGGTTCAGCACCATGGACAGTGACTTCCGCTCCGAAAATCCATGAACCTGTAAAAAAAAAAAGACGTTCTGACTTACCGATAACTCCGGTCCGACCTCCCGGGATGACAGTTCAGTCCAAATGACAGCTGCAGCCAATCACAGGCCAAGCACAGGCTGCAGCCAATCACAGGCTGCAGCGGTCTCATGGACTGCGGCGTCATCCTGGGAGGTGGGGCCGGATGACAAGAGAGGGACGCGTCACCAAGGTAACGGCCGGGAGCCCGGACTGGGGGAAGCAGGAAGTTCTTGGTAAGTATGAATGTCTTTTTTTATTCACAGGTTGGTGTATATTGTGATCGGCATTCACTGTCGAGGGTGCTGAAAGAGTTACTGCCGATCAGTTAGCTCTTTCAGCACCTTGGACAGTGACGGGCCTCGACTACCTCATCTCTATGATGGCGGCTGCGTGAAAATCACGCAGCCGCGCATCATGACACACGGAGCTGTCAAATGCCTTTTGCGCGTTTAAAACGCAACAAGGCTGCGTATACGCAGTGCATACGCCATGCATACGCGCGCAAAACGCAGCGTTTTTTGCGCGCGCAAAACGCATACGCTCGTGTAAATGAGGCCTTAAACACCACTATTACTCCACCTGCAGAATAGTGAGTGCAGCTCTGGAGTATAATACAGGATGTAACTTAGGATCAGTACAGGATAAGTAATGTATGTACACAGTGACTCTACCAGCAGAATAGTGAGTGCAGCTCTGGTGTATAATACAGGATGTAACTCAGGATCAGTACAGGATAAGTAATGTAATGTATGTAAACAGTGACTCTACCAGCAGAATAGTGAGTGCAGCTCTGGAGTATAATACAGGATGTAACTCAGGATCAGTACAGGATAAGTAATGTATGTACACAGTGACTCTACCAGCAGAATAGTGAGTGCAGCTCTGGTGTATAATACAGGATGTAACTCAGGATCAGTACAGGATAAGTAATGTAATGTATGTACACAGTGACTCCACCAGCAGAATAGTGAGTGCAGCTCTGGAGTATAATACAGGATGTAACTCAGGATCAGTACAGGATAAGTAATATAATGTATGTAAACAGTGACTCCACCAGCAGAATAGTGAGTGCAGCTCTGGAGTGGGTGGAGTAGGAGGTGTGGAGAGAGCTGCTGAGACTACCGTGCAGGCCTTGGATCCAGGGACTTTCCTTATTCTATCTGCCCAGGCCTCATACCATCTGCCTGGGCTTGGAAAGTACCCTGAGGGGGGTTCCATCCTAGGATGGAGCCTCAGACCTCTACCTCCCGGAGCATGCCAGCGGGGGGTAGAGGGTCATCCCAGCTGGCTGGGAATATGCAAACAGTCGCGGGGGTGAGGAGATCATCTCGGGGCAAGGCTGTCCTGGCTCCCCCTGAGGCTGGAACCCTGGATAAGGGTATGGAGACGCGGTCCGGCAGGGTGATCGAGGTGTTGTCGTCTGGAGAAGGACCAGCACCGTCCGGACATTTGGATGACGGTCGTGTGGAGGAATGGGGACAGCTGAGGACCGGAGAGACGGTGGAGAACTTCAGCTCCCGTCTGGCTATGCGGTTGGAGGAGTATCGGGACCTCAGGAAGTCGCTGCAACGGCTCCGTGCGGACTTGGCGGTCGCCAGAGGAAGGGCTGCAAAATGCACAGGAGGTAAGAGGTCCCGATACCTTTTAAATGTGAAATCCTTGTTGGAGGAAATAAAAGAAGTGGAAGAGAGACGTGAGGAGATTTTGGCAGGCGGAGGGGTGTTTGGTGAAAAATTAAAAAATGAAGAGAGGTTTGCCGAGATGGCAGCACCTATAAAAATAGAAAGTATGGAGGAAGATACAGCAAAAGAAAATGTGGGGGAGAAAATGGAGCATGAGAATGCAAAGTCCAGAGAAGGCTCAGATTCTGAGGCACCCAGGAGCAGTGAGGAGGAGGAGGGTGGACTCACAGCTGGGAGAAATCAGGAGAGTTTTGATACTGACAGTGAGCGGCCTCCAGGATTACTTACACAGATCCGTAACGTGGAGTCGCCGGTATCCTTCCAGGGATTTTGTTTCGGTGCGGAGTTACCCGCAGAGGAGGAAAAGCAAAAGAAAAAAAAATTTAAGAAGAAAAAAAAGACAAAGGAAAAAAAATCTGCTGAAGGTTCATTTAAAATGGTGTATACAGCAAGATCCTTCCTGTGCTCTGAGCCAGATGCAAGTCAGGATCAGAGCGCAGGTCCCGCAAGACCCCCAGCTCAAGCCTCTGCAGTGGGGCTGGAGCGGGAATGCGGGGAGAGTGTTACGGGTCCGGCATTAGAACACGTGGTGGTCAAAATGGCGCCGGACGCCAACCCCTGCAAAGGGGGCGGTACTGGTGGCCTGGTGACGCCAGGGGGTGTGTCCCCGTGTCCGGTTAATGGCGAGCCCGGGAAACTGGTCTCTGATGCGAGTCAGCGGTCTGGAGAACGGGTAAACCAGAAACCGGATGTGGTGTCTGAAAGCCGGAAGTCTGTCGGTGTCGCAGTAAAGCCGTCAGACGTTCCGGACAAGGGCGGTCACAGAGGGGGCTCCGGCTCTGTTGGCCACTCCTCTGTGGGAGGGGGGAGTGGTCCGGCGCCGGAGGCGGCTCCAGTGACATCAGTGGCTCCTTCGTCCGCATCACTGAAAAGTGGTGTAGGCGAGAAGGGGGCTGCTGGCGTCGGGGGCGGCGGTGGCCCCTTTCCCAAAAATGTTCCGCACATAGAAAAGATGGAGGTTAATGAGGCGGAGGGCACAGCGGGGACACCGCTTATAACATCTGGTGGCGTCCCTGCAAAGGTGCCTGATGATGCGGAGACTGAAGCAGTGTCTACCCACACAAAATGTACAGGAAAAATACATAACATAGGACCAGGCCTGGCCAGAAGGATGACTGCAGGGGGACCTGGTGGGTTAAATAAAAAAGTTGCGGCTGTGGATGTGGAAACTGCTGGGGGTATGCAGGTGTCTGTAAATAAAGTTGCTGGAGTGTCTGCTGGTAATGGGGTGTTGAGTGCTGTGTCTGTGGGTGGTGAGGTGGTGGGTGGTGGGGATGGGGTATCAACCAGGGGCAATGGGCCTGGCGCTCCTCTTGCTGTGACATCCGGCAGGTCTTATGCTGGTGTGGCAGCGGGGGGACAGCGGGCCCACCCATCTTCATCCTCAAGGTCCGGGGACGGTAACTTGCAACAACGTCTCTTGGACGCTTTAAGAGAGGGAAAGCAAACCCTAACCATAGGGGGAGTGCAGAAGGACCTGTCTTTCTGGATAGACAGATATGGTCTAAATGCCTTCCGAGAGCAACGAGGAGATCAGTGGTCGCTCCCAACAGCCGGGCAGGCTGTAGCCAGGAGGAATGTGGTCCGTCTCCGGTGGCGTGGCAATGATGCGTGCCCTCCCAGAAAGAGGGTGGTGGAGCTGCTGCTGGGGATGGGCTTCAAGGCGAGTGACATCTTTGCCTTGATACATCCTCATGGCTCGGTCGAGTTTGACATCAGCTTTGTTCACCTAGGGGGCCTTGAGGTCTTCTGGGGGAACTACGAGCTGATGAAGGACGAGCCTGGCTGGCGAGACTTTGCTGCACAAGCAATTTCTCGCCAAAGTGGTCCCAAGAGAGTGACCGTTCTTACCCGTAATGAGTCACTCTCTTGTATTGATATCATGACCTGGTTGGGAAGGTACGGAGAGGTAGTAGAGATGCCACGGAAGAACATGGATGAGTTTGGCATCTGGTCAGGGGCCTGGACGTTCATGGTTAAATTAAAGCGTCTGGGACAGACGGTGTCCCACATACCATCGTCTGCTTTCCTGGGAAGAGATCGGATCCTTGTCTTCTACCAGGGGCAGCCGAAGTTGTGTCACCGGTGTGGCGACCCCTCACATTTGAGTGCAGGCTGCAAGGTGCAGAAGTGTGCTCATTGTGGGGGGATTGGTCATCTAGCCGCATCGTGTGACCGTATTCGGTGCAACCTGTGTGGTGACTTAGGTCACCCGTTCAGTCGGTGTCCTCGCTCTGTTGTCAATGCTTGTTCCAAACCTGCGGAGGATGAAAGGAGGGAGGCCTCCGTGGGTGAGGGTGCGGGCAGGGACGATGGGGCACAGGGGCAAGGGAAGAATGCAAAGAAGGGTCCCCCTTCTCGCCAGAGAAGGGCGGAGAAGCGAAGGAAGGAGAGGATTTGGAGGGCGCTCCAGGAAACTGGGACAACCTCTGATTCGGATCTGGATGCCCCCCCTGAATCTGATGCCCCTGGGGAGGCCGAATTGAATGGGGAGATGAGGAGGATCCAAAGGGAGCAGAGGGCTGAGGACTCTCAGTCCTCCCACTATGAAAGTGTGGGAGAGGAAGAGAGGACTCAGCCTACAGCAAAAGGGACACCGGGCAAAACCCAAGGGCCAAATACATCTGGCCCCGCCCTGGCCCAGGAAGGTAAATCCTGTACCCCCCTGGTGCGCTCTACTGATCGATACCATGCTCTCGTGGACATTCCAGCCTCTCATACTAAGAGGGAGGGCATGGTAGGGCACCCTAGAGTCGTTGAGCCTCCCCTGCTGCAGGGGCCGTTGCCCCCAGAGGGGGAGGTTGACCCGGTACTTGGGGATGAAGATGGGAATAGGGTGGTGAATATGGACTCCTCAGTTTGCAAGAAGCGAGGCAAAGAAGGGGGGTCCTCATCAGATAGAGGGGGGGGTGGGAAGAAGAAAGCCGTCTAACTCAAACATCCATGATGGCGGCACCCACTCCGTTGACGCTGGCATCAATTAACGTTGCCAGCATTAAGTCAGATAGGGCGAGATTTGCAGCCTTTGATTTTCTTGGCCGAGTTGAAGCCGACATTTTGTTTTTGCAGGAGACCAGGCTGTCACTTTTGGCAGACGTCGTTAAATCTAGGAGGGAGTGGCGACGCGGGCCCTCCTACTGGTCTCTTGCGGCTGAGCCCTATAGCGGAGTGGCGGTCCTTTTCACCGCACCGGTAACATGCCGACGGATGATTGAGTTAGAAATGGGGAGGTGCTTGATCTTAGATGTCCTCATGAGGGGACAGGAATTAAGACTAATCAATATATACGGACCCCAGAGCAAATGGGACCGTAAAAGTCTCTTCATGAGGATTAAGCCTTTCCTTTTTTCAGGTCGACAAGTTATCTTTGGAGGGGACTTCAATACTGTCGTGAGGCCCCGAGATAGAGGAGGTTCCGGAGATAAAAAATTGACCTACGATAGTGTAGCATTAAAAAATATAGTTAGCGATGCTCGCCTGGTGGATATCCACATCAGGCATACCCCAGGCCACTCGGGTTTCACCTATCGTAGAGGTAGTTGTAGGTCTAGGATAGACAGGTTTTTTTTGAAGGAGGAAGCCATCTCTTCACCAGTGTCCGTTGTTGAGGTGGAGTTCTCCGATCACTGTATGATTATTTTCTCTTTGAACATTGCAGAGTCCCTCCAGATGGGAAGAGGTATATGGAGGCTGAATTCTACTCTCTTGGAAAAAAGCGGAGATAAGACAGGCCTTTGAGGATTTTCTTCAGAGCCAGGTACCTTTGTTGGATCTCAGTGGTACTAAGTCTGAGTGGTGGGAGTTGTTTAAAGTCCGGGTGGCAGGATTTTTCCGCAGGCTCTCGAGCCTCAGGTCCATGAGTAGGTACCGCCTATATCAGGAACTGAGGAGGAAACTCGAACATCTGGTCTCAACCGGGGGTAGTGGGGAGGAGATCTCCGTGGTGAAAGCTTTGCTCAGGAGGTGTCAGTATGATAGGCACACATCTTTAGTTCTTGAGAGGGATTTCGGGAGGTACCGCTCGCCCGACCCCTACAGGAACTGTAAGATGTCAGTGAGTCGTAAGGTTGTGACAGGACTGATTGATAGTACAGGATCTCTGAAGAGATCCAAATCAGGGATCTTGGAGGTCGTCAGATCCTTCTACTCGCACCTCTTGGGGAAGCAAGATCCAAACCGAGACGAGATGTCGGCTTTCCTGGCTGAAACCATCCCTGAGCCAGGGGTAGACCCCTCTCTCGGTGTTTTGATAGATTCGATCAAGGAAGAGGAAGTGGGATTGGCGATTGATGGGCTTGCCCTCAAAAAATCGCCAGGGCCGGATGGCTTAACATCCGAGTTTTATAAGACTTTTAAAGGAACCCTAGTTCCCCTCTTGACTGAGGTGTTTAATGAGTGCCTTTCCTCGGGTACTTTGCCAATGTCAATGAGGAGGTCGGCCTTGATCGTTTTATCGAAGGGTAAAGACTCGACCCGTATTGAGAATTGGCGTCCCATAGCGCTGCTCAATACGGACAGAAAGGTTCTCGCAAAGGTGCTGTTTAATCGGCTGGTGAAGTTTGCATCCCGGCTCCTTTCGCCGGTCCAGCATTGCTCTGTTCCAGGCCGCAGCACATTTAGTGCTGTCCTCAGTGTCAGAGAGGCAGTGGAGCAGGGAAATTCTGGTCGGTGGGAGGGGTACATCCTGTCCTTGGACCAGGCCAAGGCTTTTGACCGGGTGGACCACGAGTACCTCTGGTCGGTCCTTCTGAGGTACGGCCTACCGGGGGGGTTTGTCAATTGGCTACAGACCTTATACACTGGGGCTGAGACTTTTGCGCTGGTGAACGGTTGGGTTGGAACCCCCTTTGAGGTTGGGTCTGGTGTCCGCCAGGGTTGTCCCTTGAGCCCTTTGCTATATGCGTTCGCAATTGATCCTTTTCTTAAAAGGATCGATCGTGGGCCATTGGCGGGAGTCGGGGCCGGCCTGGAGGGGCCGGAGGCCACTCAGAGGGTGGTTGCGTACGCAGACGACGTCTCCATTTTTGTCTCCTCGAGAGGGGAGGCAGAGTGGGTGATGTCGGAAGTGGAGCGTTACTCATTGGCATCTGGGTCCAAGATCAATCGGGATAAGTGCAAAAGTCTCTGGCTGGGAGGAGGAGATCCTGGTTTTGATCTCCCGGACACCCTTCCAGAGCCTCAGGGGTCTGCTAAGATCTTAGGAGTCGAATTTGGCCCGGGTGATTACCCCAAGAAGAACTGGGAGGATAGGCTGAATCTAGTTGCCCAGAAGGTCGACCAATGGAAGGGTTGGTCCTTAACCCTGAGGGAAAGGGTTCACTTGGCCAAGGCCTACCTGGTGCCCATGTTGCTTTACCTGGGCAGTGTGTGCATCTTGCCAGAACCTCTCTGGACTCGGGTCTATAGCCTGTTCTTCCAGCTGTTATGGGGGAACAGGCTCAACCTAATCAAGAGGGAGGTTACTTACCTACCAAGGACACTAGGCGGGTTAGGTATGGTTAACCCGGTGGTGTTCCTAGTGAACACCTTTGTTAAGATCAACCTGGCAAACCTCTGGCAAGAGAGGGCTCCTTGGTGGATATCCTCCTGCAGGGGGTGGTTTTGGCCTTTCTTCCAGGAATGGGAGAAAGGAGGGCAAGTGAAAGACCTGCGTACACCTCACGGACATCTCCCGGCTTATGCCACCCTGGCGCTGAAGATTGTTCGCCGGTGGGGTCTGGAGGTGTGGGAGATCAGGACCATGTCGAGAAAATTTCTTGACAAGAGGGTCCTGATGACCCACTTCCAGAAGCCCCTGGCGCTCAAAGACTGCCCAAGTAGTGACCTCGGGGTGGGATTAAAACTTTTAAATTCAGCGAGGATTCCCCAGAAGTTTTGGGATCTGGCTTGGCGTTGCTTCCATGGGAGACTGTATGTGAGGGACAATCTAAAGTGCAGAAGCTCTGATGATCGGGATTGCCCCCGGGAGGAGTGTGGCGGAGTGCTGGAAAGCATGGAGCATTTCCTGCTTCATTGCCCTTTCAATACAGAGGTATACAAAAGGGTGGGAGCCTCCATTGGTTGGCCAGGCCTAACCAGCCTCTCCTATGCTGGGTGGGCCTATGGAGTGTTCGGAGACCTCGGTGGTAGGGACCATTGCACCTTGTTTCTAGTCAGTATAGTGGTCAGGCACTTTATGTGGAATGCACGATGTCTAGTTTCTACCCAGAAGAAAATCCTCCTAGTGGATGAGGTTGTTAGCAATATCATGGGTGACCTGGTGAAGGTGCATTCTTTGGAGGTTGGCAGATTGGGAGCATCCAAAGCCTCTCGTCTTTGGAGGGGCTTTTCCTTTTGGGTGCCTTAATGTGTCTGCCTTCATGAGGGAGGGGGAGTCGTCACCGGTGCTCAACTGGAGGTGGGGGTCTGCGTTCCGCTGAGGCACCAATAAAAAATATAGCGATAGGACTCGGAATAAGGGAAAGGTGAGGGTCAGCATAGGGTCAGCTTTCAATAGGGTCAAGAAAGGGCTAGTAATAGGGTAAGGAGATAGGGCAAGCGATAGGGAGGGTGCAGCGGTGGACGTGGTACCTTGGCCTCTGGGGGGGAGCTGGGGGGGGCTTTCCCTTCTCTCTATCTGGTGATGGGCTAGGTAAGCACTGGAAGATTTTTGTTTTGTTTAGGATTGAAATGGCAGGAAAAAGGTTTACAAGCGACCGAACTTGGTGCTTTCGGGTACGGTGTATTTTGTATATGGTTTGGTATTTGGACAGGTTGGTGACGTGTATTGTATTATAATGTAGAAATGTTGTTAGAATAGGGATAGACTTAAGGGGGTTAATAGATAGGTTGGGAGGGGGTCGGGGGGGGGGGGGGTTTGCCTGACCCAGCCCCGGACTATGCGGACATGGGAGGACATGGGGCGGGGGGCTGGGCTGGGGTGTTGGGTGTGGTGGTGGGGGCCAGCATCTGGACTATGCGGACGTGAGAGGACATGAGGCGAGATGCTGGCTGGGGTGGTGGAGTTTAGGTAAGAAGGGTAAGGTTAGGGAAAGTCAGGATGTGTATAGTGTGATTAAAAAATATATATATATATATATATAAAAAAAAAAAAAAAAAAAAAAAAAAATTGGGATTAGTATTATTATATTTTGGATTTTTGGGGTTATTATTTTTATTATTTTATTATTATTATGTTGTTGTTTTATTATTATTATTATCATTATTATGTTGTTTCTTTAGGCCCTTGGGTGACGCGGGTCGGGGGATTTTCTGTTGGTACTTTGGATTACGTTTATATGATGTTTGTATATATTCTAGTTATTGTTTAGTTTCGGATGAAGTGTAGATGTAAGTATATAAGAGTGGGGTGTATGTGGCCGGGTCTGGTATCGTTTTCTCTTCTCATATACAGAAATGTATATAAGAAAATTTGTGTATGAGAATTTGGTTGTGACTTTTTGGTTATATGGAATTAGTTATGTATTTGTTTTTCAGTTTATGTTTTGTAAATTTATATAAAATAAAGAGATACAGGATGTAACTTAGGATCAGTACAGGATAAGTAATGTATGTACACAGTGACTCTACCAGCAGAATAGTGAGTGCAGCTCTGGTGTATAATACAGGATGTAACTCAGGATCAGTACAGGATAAGTAATGTAATGTATGTAAACAGTGACTCTACCAGCAGAATAGTGAGTGCAGCTCTGGAGTATAATACAGGATGTAACTCAGGATCAGTACAGGATAAGTAATGTATGTACACAGTGACTCTACCAGCAGAATAGTGAGTGCAGCTCTGGTGTATAATACAGGATGTAACTCAGGATCAGTACAGGATAAGTAATGTAATGTATGTACACAGTGACTCCACCAGCAGAATAGTGAGTGCAGCTCTGGAGTATAATACAGGATGTAACTCAGGATCAGTACAGGATAAGTAATATAATGTATGTAAACAGTGACTCCACCAGCAGAATAGTGAGTGCAGCTCTGGAGTATAATATAGGATGTAACTCCGGATCAGTACAGGATAAGTAATGTAATGTATGTACACAGTGACTCCACCAGCAGAATAGTGAGTGCAGCTCTGGAGTATAATACAGGATGTAACTCAGGATCAGTACAGGATAAGTAATGTAATGTATGTACACAGTGACTCCACCAGCAGAATAGTGAGTGCAGCTCTGGAGTATAATACAGGATGTAACTCAGGATCAGTACAAGATAAGTAATATAATGTATGTAAACAGTGACTCCACCAGCAGAATAGTGAGTGCAGCTCTGGAGTATAATATAGGATGTAACTCCGGATCAGTACAGGATAAGTAATGTAATGTATGTACACAGTGACTCCACCAGCAGAATAGTGAGTGCAGCTCTGGAGTATAATACAGGATATAACTCCGGATCAGTACAGGATAAGTAATGTAATGTATGTACACAGGGACTCCACCAGCAGAATAGTGAGTGCAGATCTGGAGTATAATACAGGATATAACTCAGGATCAGTACAGGGTAAGTAATGTAATGTATGTACACAGTGACTCCACCAGCAGAATAGTGAGTGCAGCTCTGGAGTATAATACAGGATGTAACTCAGGATCAGTACAGGATAAGTAATGTAATGTATGTACACAGTGACTCCACCAGCAGAATAGTGAGTGCAGCTCTGGAGTATAATACAGGATGTAACTCAGGATCAGTACAGGATAAGTAATGTATGTACACAGTGACTCCACCAGCAGAATAGTGAGTGCAGCTCTGGAGTATAATACACGATGTAACTCAGGATCAGTAATGTCATATATGTACAGAATGACTATCCTATAGGTGAACTGTAACATAGTGATAAGAGAAACTTTAAGGACTTGTCGTATTCTAGGGTTTAGTGAGTACTGAACTAATATATACGTTTTGTCAGCTTCATCATTGTGGTATCAATCGCCGTTTGCGTCCCCAGCACTTGCAGATCTAGTAACACCGCATTGTAACTGCTGTGACATTGATGACCTGGATATATTACAGCAGCAGTTCTGTTTGTATCAGAGATTGGGGTTCACGGCAGTCGGTGTCCCGATTTCCAGACAACCAAAATTGTAAAAAGAAGAGACTGCAGCACTCCCGACTTTAGCGTTCGAAAAAGTGGTGTTTATTCCCCAGGACATGCCGCTGAATAAATACCTCATTTCGGGACGCTACAGTCTGGGGGTGCTGTCATCTTTCTTACAGGCCCTCAGGCTTATTGGCCGTAGGGACTATGACTGTGGGCAAGGTAGGGGTTAACATGGGTACAGCAGGGCTAGGGGAAGTTAGTCCTCCCCTTCACTTTCCTATGCTGATAGGGTAGCCTATAGGGATTTAAGGTCCCCTCCTACAGGGCGGCATTAGGGGGTTTAGGGGTGGGTTTTACCCCCTCCTTGCCTGGGTTTATAACGCAAGGGTGTGAGGGCATCTTCCTTTGGCTGTTACTTGTCCCTCCCTCTCTGTTGACTGTTCTGTGTGTGTTTTTATTTTTCAAAAAAATAAATAAATATCTATATGTATAATAAAAAATAAAGAAAAAAAGAAAAAACAAACCGTAAAAAAAAAATGAGATGATGATAATAACAAAGGAATAGCCGGTTTTCGTTGCGCTCTGCGAGGCGTTTTGTTATCTTGTGGATGTTCTTCATCTTTGACGGTCAGGATGCCGGGACGTTGTCCTGTTATTTCATGTTTCGGGCTGTTTTTCAATTTTGTATGGCAAATACTGGTGTCCCAGCAGGGGGTGTTGGGTAGAGATCTGACCTACTTGCCCTGCCTTAGGCGGGCCGGCAGTCGGGTAAGGCGGGATTCACACGACCGGGTCGTTCCCGAGCCCGAGTGCCGGCCGGTAAAATCGGCCATTCTGCCCGGCCGGTTTGCATAAAGTTATGCATCCATGCCGGGCCGGGCAGATCCGGACAGTGACATCAGCGGCAGCTCCTGAAGGGGAATCCCCATGTGTTCGGGGATTCCGCTTCAGGAGTTTCCCCTGATGTCACTGCCCAGATATGGACAGAGACATCAAGCGCTCTGTCCAGGAGCGGAATCCCCGAAAACACGGGGATTCCGCTCCTTTAAGGAGCTAAAGTGCGGCTAGCACATAGCAGAGCGGGGAGATACCTCCCCGCTCTGCTATAGTGGCGTCGCTGCAGTAGTAGCAGCCGCAGCAGCTGCTGCTACTAGCGGCGCCATCGAAGGTGTCGCCGAGCCAGGGTGCTTTTAACAAGCAGGGGAAGGGAGCCAGCGCAGCGCTCCCTTCCACCTGCTGTACACCCCGGCCCTGCCACACCGTGTACAGCGATGCCATTCGTCAGAATGGCATCAACTCCTCCTCCTCACATGCACTCTGCGCTGTGAGGAGGAGGAGATAGAGCGCAAGCTCCGGAAAACCCGGCCATCACTCGGAACACATTCCGGTGGCGGCCGTGTAATACCCGGCCCCATAGACTTCTATGGGAGCCGGGCGGCCGGGTGCCCGGGCAAAGATAGAGCATGTCCTATTTTTTGACGGCCGGATTTCCCGGCCGTCAAAAAATCGGTCGTGTGAATAGCCCCATTAGGGGTCTATCATTCCTAATGCAGCCGGGTGCCGGCCGATTTATGAACGGCCGGCACCCGGCCGGGAAACCCTGCCGTGTGAATGAGGCCTAATAAGTTATGTACATACAATGTTGCAATCAGTTATTGTTATAAATAAAAGCGAAGAAAATAAACAAATATAAATCTGATAAAGCCGTGGCCGACCCCGTTATAAAATAAAGAAGCCTCGTGTGAGTTCTCGTTCTAGGGCCACGTATTACCCTCTACTTGGCGGGGGGAATCCGTGGTCTGCACACAGTCGTCTTCTTACAATTCTGGATGTATTATAGTCACTGACTGATACTTGACCTGGTTGTGATTCTCCATCGGGGGCAGGAAGGGGTTACTGCGGAGCAGCGCAGCGGCCGCCCGGTCTCTCTTCAGCTCTCAGCGCGACGTTCACCATCAACCGGCGCTAATTGACTGATAAATTGTTTTCGACACTCGGGATGAACAGGACTCTGGGATTGGATTGCTGTTCCCCCTTCACTTCATCGACGGCTTCTGTCTCCGTCCTGGTGACTGTACCGGAATTGTAACGAACCTGCCCCGCTGTCAGTCCGTCCACATCACATCCACTGATCACAGACCCTGAAGAGAAATATCCTCCAATATCAGAGATCCTCAGTCTGTGGCCGTCACAACATGTTGGGAGTTGTAGTTTCCCCACAGCTGGAGCAGTGCACATTATGTTTGTACATGAGGCTGTGATCACGTGACATCACGGTCCCCAATGTCACACAGTCCCCAATCTGTTCCAGCCGCCGCGTCCCGGACAAGTTTGCTGCAATGGCTGATTCCAGAGAACAATAACCTAGACAGCATACACTTAATTCTCTCAGAGAACGTTATATATATATATATATCTATACCTGTGGCTATTATTTTTTATGTGCACCAAGTTATTTTTTTATGCCCCGCACACCACGCTTGAGCCCCCATAACACGATCACTCCTTAAAGGGCCGGTCCAGTCTTCTGTAAATGAAGCTTAATCTTTGTGTAATTAAAAGTTCTGCAACTTTCTAATAGACTTTGTGGCTCGCTCAATTCCTCACCGTTTTCAAGATCTCTGCTTGCAGTGAATGGGAACATTTTACTTGACCTGACCTAGTCCTGCTCACACAACTGTGGTTTGTCACAGTGTATCAGTGAAGGTAAGAGCTGTCAGCCTGGAGTCCAGGACAGTAGACAGATTTGTACTGCTGCTGTGTTTAGTCCACTAAGAATTGTCTGCGCCGATACATTGTAACAAATCTCAATGTAAACAAACAATAAATAAAACCCTGAGTTGAAACTTTAATTGCATAAAACTGGACAACAAAATGAAGCGATCGCCCACCGTTACCTGCCACTAGGGGGGGCCGTTAGTCACCAGTCCTGCAGGGGTGCGGACTACTCTATGACTTGGCCATTTACAGGTAATATAATATACTTTGTAACGGTTCACACCTGCGTCGGGACTCCGTTCGCAGCTTCCGTTAGACCTTTCTGTCAGGCGATCCCATGAACGCAAACCAAGCGGAGACCGTAGCCTCTGTTTACATTAACATGGATTTCAGGTGGTGACGCTTCCATTCCTAATGGTTTCCTTTTGTCTCCGCTTCGTAAGGTTTCCGTATTTTCTGCGGAATCAATAGCGTAGTCGACTTTGCTATTGAATTCCACTGGCCGCGATCTAGGACTGACCTCGCGCCCCCAGTGGTTGCTGCGCTGAGCCCCGGCACGTTGGCCCCATCCCCCCGCAGCGGATATTATCTGTGCGTCTCATCATCCGGACGCGTTGACCGCGGTGACAGATTTAATATTGTTCGTGTTCTGTTTGATAACAGTTTATTGGCAGCCGCCGGGTATCAATTCATGAAATCACAGGGAACACGAAGCCTTCGCTGATGGAAATGAAGACGAGGAAATCTCGAGACTTGAAGGATGTCAAAATATTTCCTGTTTATTTCTTCCCGTCAGGAATCGGCTCCGTTTTCTGTTTTGGGGGAGGGGGTTCCTCGGCCGGTTATAGAGTGCGGTTTATTGAGATGGACATGGCACGACATGAGCAGGACCTGACCCACCGGACGGCACTGGGATGACACCGCTCTTGTGTCGCCGCCGCCGTGTCTCTATGTGATCAGAATAAGACTTTACATTATATCTTCCCAGGTTTCATACTTATATTTGCTGAGAATCTCGAGAAGATAGCAAGCAGGGTAGCCCGCTCTATGAACTATCAAGGCGTCACAAATAGGCTTCTACCTGGCTATACACGTTGTGCCTCATGACTTACACACTATCCCTCCATGTTTCACACACTTGCATCCCATTATCCATTTATTTTTTAGGCACTTTACTCATTACTGCCCCCTATATTTCACTTACATTATTACACTTGCACATACACTATTCATTTATTATTTCTTACTACACATCCCATGCACCACACACCACTCCCCTCAAGACTAGTGGGAGTGGCTATTATTATTTAAAGCACCTGCTCACTCCTTCATCAGCGTTTCTGACCTGTCTGTGTCCATTTGTAAGTATGGCCTTTTTCGGTGTTTTTTTTTTTTTTTCCCCATCCTCATCATCTCTACTCCCATCCTCATCATCTCTACTCCCATCCTCATCATCTCTACTCCCATCCTCATCATCTCTACTCCCATCCTCATCATCTCTACTCCCATCCTCATCTCTACTCCCACCCTCATCATCTCTACTCCCATCCTCATCATCTCTACTCCATCCTCATCATCTCTACTCCATCCTCATCATCTCTACTCCATCCTCATCATCTCTACTCCATCCTCATCATCTCTACTCCATATTCATCATCTCTACTCCCATCCTCATCATCTCTACTCCATCCTCATCATCTCTACTCCCATCCTCATCATCTCTACTCGATCCTCATCATCTCTACTCCCATCCTCATCATCTCTACTCCATCCTCATCATCTCTACTCCCATCCTCATCATCTCTACTCCCATCTTCATCATCTCTACTCCATCCTCATCATCTCTACTCCCATCTTGATCATCTCTACTCCCATCCTCATCATCCTCTTCTGCTTGCTGCATTTTATATCGCACTGAGTTTGATTACAGCGACGTCAGGCTCAGAATAAACATGAAGCCGGTCTGCACTCTACAAATCTCCACAATCCCGGACATTATTATTTCTCTGAAATCTGCGCTTGACACTATAAAGGCTGCACAATATTTTGCTTGGACTCTTCGTATCTTTCGTCTGTGCCAGAGAAAACGTCTGTCTGCTGGCACAGGCCGGGCGCTGCCAGCTCTGATCTTTGGGCATTACGCAGGCGCTCGGCTATGTTAGTTTTTCCTTAATTGGATAACTTGTCTTTTTGTGCCTCCAGAGCTGAGAATGAAATGTAGAGGGATGGAGATGGCGGCCGCGCGCTCTGAAGGAAAACCTCCGCTCCGGCGCCGTGGTGAACATTGTGTCAGGGAATTGTGTGATGAGGATTTCCCTATGACCCGGCCCGTCCACGCCTCACATTCCCTCATGGAATATTTACAACTGCTCCAACCCGTCTGTCCGGTATCTGGGAAACTTCTAAAGTCGTTCTGATGACCCCGCAGGTCACTCTGGTCTAAGGCTCCGTGCACCCTGGGAATGACTGAGAGGTTGTCACAGCCCCTCCTTCTTAATGTCATCTTTTTAAATTTTGTCCCTCTGAATTATAGGCTGAAGGCTCAGTATTTAATACAGAACCCGCACCACTCGTGTCCATGTCTCTAGGAATCACTTGGATGGGTCTCAGCTGCAATACCAGACACAACCATGTATAGGAAGGGCGCTGTTTCTGGGGAAAAAGGAAGATCCTTATATTTCAATCACAGACAACACCTTTAAAGTAAATGTCCACCCATGAACCTAAATAGGCCCAATATTCTGTGCTAATGTGTTTATATATCTTTTTAGCAGTCAAAGCCCTAATTAAGTGATACGAAGCTCCAAATCCCCTGCATAAACATAGTAACATGTTCTGCCTGCAGCCACCACTAGAGGGAGCGCACCACATACTGTGTAATTGATTGTGAGCTCCCTCTAGTGGCGGCTGCAGGCAGACAGAATTTAATCATGAAACTATAATATGCAGGGGATTTGGAGCTCTGTATCAAAAAAAAACGGAGCTTTGACCGCTGAAAAGAGATATTAAAAAATGTATCAACACGAAATGTTGGACCTGAAAACAACCTGATAATAAAAGATGGAGATGCCCTTTAAACTTAGATTTAGACTTCGTGGTCTCACGGTTTGAGCGCGTCCTTCCCCTTTAATTTCTATACATAATAATATGTTCGCGGTTGCGTCTTTTGCTGAGAACAAAGCGGGGATTTTAATGATGTTTGCCGGTGTAAGAATAGAAGGGTCACTTCTTCACTGAGAACTTTTCTCTCTCTAAACATCTGAATTGGATTTAATTAGTCAAATAAATTAAAATGAAAGTGTGAGGACGTGACAACCGCGCAGAAGAAGCTCCTCGTCCTGACACCGGGGGACGACGCGCGGCAGCAGCAAATAATTAAAACCAGACACCGCGCCAATATTATTATTATTATTTTCCTCAAATTTGATTTGTCCAAAGACATAAAGATCGATTTTCTTCTGTTGTTTTCGAGAACTGAAAAAAACAATAAAGCGACAAAGCAGCAGCGAGAGGTGGAAAATGAACCTGTAACCGGTGAAATGTCGGACACATTGTAGTAAGAAGAGTTTGTATGAGGAATCGGAGGCCGGTGGGGCCCGGGACTGTAATATGGGGAAGGAGCGCGGACATGGGAAACAGTTCGGCTCTAACTTGGATATTGGCTAAAATGTCGACACTTTGGACAAAGTTGATTAGAAAGTTTCAGAACTTTTCATTCTACAATTCTGAAGCTTCATGTACAGGAGCCCGGACGGGTCTTCAGGTGGCGGCGCCGCGCCAGGCTCTGAATTCTCTGTTCTCCGCCCGTAGTCTTCGTTGCAGTGGTCAAGCGTTATAAACCTTGGCATTGTAATGCCCTCCAGGTGGTTAGGTGAGATTGTCACGATTCTCCAGCAGATGGAAGTTTTGTATCGTCCTCGCTCCCCCTGACTCATCTGTCATATCTGCTACATCATGGCGGAGAAATGACACGGCGAGGCCTCGGCATCAGCAGATGATCGGAGCGAAGACGATGCTGCTGAATTAAGGACTGAGCGTCTGTTCTGCAGTTTGATTATGGAAGCAGCGGAGGATACAGGACACAGCTGGAGGGTGGAGGGAAGTATTAATCACCAGTATGACAGGCGGCCATGATACCGCACACACCTGCCTCTCCCAGACCTTCCTCCTTGTGTTGACGCCTTCACAGTTTTGGTTGGAAATGGCCGGAGCTTCAGTCACCGGATCCTGAGCCTGGCATTACCAGATCTATACAGCAGACATAAGCTGCTCTGCCAGTCAGTCCCTGCGGCTGCGCCAAGCTATCCCTCCGCTGTCCCTGAATGGCACATTGCAAGTCATAACGGAGTACTGTCCCTTTAAGATGACATCATGACCATTGTGAAATCATCAATTAAGCAGCACCTGTAGTACGAGAGTGGCAACATTGCGGCTGGGGCCTCGCCACGCTTTCCTCCAGGCGTCCCCAAATGAAATGACGTGGTGAAAGTTTATAAAAGCAATGAAGGACACAAATGAGCAAGTAAAACCTTTATTTACATATGAATTTTGCTGTCATTGTACCAACATAAATAGTGCTATAGAGTGCCAAGATATATAGTGCCATCCAGTGCCAAGATATATAGTGCCATAGAGTGCCAAGATAAATAGTGCCATACAGTGCCAAGATATAGAGTGCCATAGAGTGCCAAGATATAGAGTGCCAAGATATATAGTGCCATACAGTGTCAAGATATATATTGCCATAGAGTGCCAAGATATATAGTGCCATAGAGTGCCAAGATATATAGTGCCATACAGTGCCAAGATATATAGTGCCATAGAGTGCCATACAGTGCCAAGATATATAGGAGTGCCATAGAGTGCCAAGATATATAGTGCCATAGAGTGCCAAGATATATAGTGCCATACAGTGCCAAGATATATAGTGCCATAGAGTGCCAAGATATATAGGAGTGCCATACAGTGCCAAGATATATAGTGCCATACAGTGCCAAGATATATAGGAGTGCCATAGAGTGCCAAGATATATAGTGCCATAGAGTGCCAAGATATATAGTGCCATAGAGTGCCAAGATAAATAGTGCCATAGAGTGCCAAGATATACACTAAATGGACAAAACTATTGGGACACCTCCGCATTCCACCTACAGGAGCTTTTATGAGGTCCTATTATAAATCCATAGACATTAATATGGGGCTGGTTCCCCCTTTGCAGTAAAACATCTTACACTCTTCTGGGGGGGTTTCTGCATGATTTTGGGGTGTCTGTAAGAATTTTTACCATTCCTCCAGATAACCATTTGTGGGATCAGATACTGATGTTGGGGGAGGGGGCCGGGCTCGTTCTAGTACATCCCAAAGGTGTTGGATGGGGTTGAGGTCAGGACTCTGTGCGGCCGGTCAAGTTCTTCCACCCCAAACTCCCCCGACCAACCGACCGACCAGCCGTGTCTTTATGGACCTTGTGCACTGGGGCGCAGTCATGAGGAACAGAAAAGACCGAACCCCAAACTGTTCCCACAAAGTCAGAAGCGACAATTACCCACAATGTCCTTTATGCTGAAGCATTAAACTAATGGGGCGACCCCTGAAAAACAACCCGCCTTACCCCTCCTCCACCAAACTTTACAGCTGGCCCAATGCAATCAGACCGGTAACTCCAGAGTCCAGTGGCGGCGGCTTTACCCCCCTCCGGCTGACGCTTGGCGTTGTGCTTGGTGATGTTCAGCCCCCGTGCCATGAGCACACTCCGCTCATACAGCCGCATTCACACCTCATCGAAAACTACAACTACATATTCTTCTCTAGAAAACAACAGAACAAAATAATAGCAAAAAAGAAGCAGCGCCGACCAAAGTGCATAAAAATAGGAAGAAGAAAGTAAAAGAATAACAAGAACAAAAATAGAGAACAGCAAAAACGACTCTTCGTTTACCACAATAAATGTCACGCACCCTCATCCTGTGATTCCCTGCCCTTACACATCCAGACCTTCACCACCCCCATCCGACATCCCGCCGCAGGTCCTCTCATGTCCGCGTGGCGAGTGCTGGATGTTACACATCGGGGGGAATGAAGGAAATGCCCGAATTCAATAAAGAAGAGGGGGGCAAATACTTTTCGCCATATAGTGTAAGGCCTTATTCACATGAACGTTGAACACATCCGTATGACGAATGTTAAAACAACGGCCGTCACGCGGACCTATGCAAATCCATGGCGCCATTCAGACATGCGTTGTTTTTCTTGTAACGTCTTTCCGTTGCGTGAAACTCACTGCATGTCTTATTCTTCTGTGTTTTTTGCGCATTACAGGCCAATTGAAGTCAATGGGTGCATGAAAATCACGGACAGCCCACAGACGCACAAGTTCATAAATGAAGAGAAAAAAAATAAAAAATACAGAAATGTAAAGAGATATCGGCAAATGATCGCACAGGGAACCGCAACGCATGACAAACAGGTCCGTTTTTTGTGGACGTAAAACGGACACGTTCGTGTGAATGAGGCCTAACTGTATCCGCATATCGCTAAATAGTGATGTATATTCAAAGGCGATTCCGATGTAGCGCTGGATAGACGTCTCCTCCACAGGGTGCGGTGGGTTATGAGTCCCACAATCAGTGCAGACACGAGTGCTGGGTATGACGTGAGCATTGTTCTCTGTTATCAGACACTCATCTACAGTAAATGCCGGCTTGTCCCTTTAAATGATGTTTATCCTGATGACACGATCAGCCCTGACGGTTACGTTCCTTCTCACTCATCTCTGGTGGCGGCCAAAGATACAGAAGACGAGTCCTGGACATAAAACAAAACTGAATCCAGAACCGTGCCCGTAGACCGCCGATCACCATGGAAACAGATTATTTGGAGAGTTATAAAAGCCTCATGAACAGGAGAAGCTGGCAGCCATGACTTCACCGCGCTGAAAGAGTTAATGTGTACCGCTACAATGTGTCCTGTAGGGTGTAACATGACGATACATTGTAACAGACACTGATGATAGTCGCAACGTTTACATTATATCAGGGAATTAATCAATGATCATGGGGCCCTGCTCCGCCAGCGATCACGAGGTCTAGCGGCGATCACGTGGTCTAGCAGCGATCACGAGGTCTAGCAGTGATTACGAGGTCTAGCGGCGATCACGAGGTCTAGCGGCGATCACGAGGTCTAGCGGCGATCACGAGGTCTAGCGGCGATCACGAGGTCTAGCGGCGATCACGAGGTCTAGCAGCGGACAACCCCATCTGAAGCTGGCAGAGGACGGGGGTCTGCACTTTTTTGGGGTATTGCACAGTCCTCCGTCCTTATTGAGGATGTTGTCTATGTGTGAATTGATAACAGCCAGAAATGAGAGTCAACCACAACATCCACCGCCACTAACACAGTATATATCAATCCCTTTATGAGCAGGAGTGATCCCGGTATTAACATCCCCCTCCTACAAGCTGCAGCACATGGGGTGGGAGCTGTATATATATATATCTTGCACTGTATACTGTTACAATATATAACAGCTCTCTCCTAACAAGTCCTGCAGCTGTGTGAGAAGGATTAGGTCAGAATGGGTTTGCATATTTACCTGGCGGGGGAGACACTGTGATCATGGAGGGGGGATTGGGACTTTCTTGCTCCTCGGTCTTTGGCTTAGACCATGTGTAGTCGGGTCCTTATCTGAGGTCAGTGATCATCTCTGCCGGTGGGTTGGAGCGGGGCAGAGAACCACGTGGTTTACGCTATCGGACGGGTAGCTGGAAAGTCAGAGTTGCTAAGTGCCCCAGAAGTGGTGACCCTGGGGTGCCCCAACTCCCTGGGGGTGGGATCCCACTGAGTGATGGCAGATTTGCGCGCACTTGTCTTTCACGCTATTTCAGCGCACACCTTTATTCTTCTGGCGGGGAGATGAGGAATTTTTATACCTGGCGGATGTCCAGGCCGATATCGCCGCGCACATTCACTTATTTAATTTTGTTTTGTTCACTGTGTGTTTGTCACGTGTCTCAGGATTTTCGGATGCGGCGCCTTCTGGGATCCTTCCAAGGTGTAGGGGGAAAATGTGCGGCTTCTGGTTCCTTTTTCTCTCGTCTTCGGAAGGGAGGTGCGACCTTGACGCAGGCTCCACGGTGGACACTGGGGTGGCAGCTCAGGTAGAAGCCTTGGAGTGTTGTTGGGTCCCCCTAAGCTTCGGCAAGGGGGGATCATTGATCCTCGATCCTCTTGGCCTTTGGTTTGGAGGGTCAGGGACTGGTTATGCGGGGCCTCTCTGCTTTAGGAGTAGGGCTGCGATAGATCGCATCCTTCTGCACTTTTTTCGCACTTTGGGTGACAGAAAGCACGACTCGGACTTTCTATATATAAAAAAAAAAAAAAAGAATGGGTTTGCAACCTCTGATTGTAAATAAGTTTGCATTCACTGACAGCAATAAGAGCTCTTAAAAATGACAAGGAATAGAAACAGAAAAGTCTATTAGAAAGATGCAGATTTTCTCCCCACTGATTCAGCTTTATTCACAGGAAGCTGGCGCGGCCCCCGACGTCTCCCGTGTATAACTCCCCCGCCTGTATAATGTGAGGGACGAGCGGCTGCTATAGAAATGGATTTGCCCCTATATTGTTCTTTGTGTTAGATGAGTGGGGGGTTTAACGTGAAGTCCTTACACTCCCCCCCCCCCCAGTGTTTGTTGTGTGTCGCACTTGTGGCGGCTGCGGCGGGATTCTCTGTCGCTTTCCTCGTGCCCGCGGTTTAGGACGTGATCTAATTTCCTGGAGAGACGTTTCATTTCCTGGAAGTGTTTGCAGCTTTCTAAACTTTCTCTTGGTAAATGACTCTGTAACATAAAAAGATTCCCGCGTGACGCCGGCGACCTCTCCCCGCTGAGAAACATGGCGTCCGGCCAATCTGACAGCGCCGCGGTAAACACTGCAAAAATGTCATCGTTTAATGACTTTCAACACAATCTGATCCACGCGGCGGGAGGACGGATTCCGGCTCTTCATCTCCCCGGCAGCTCGGCCTGTTATGTAAAGTGCCCCCTCTGTGTCGCTGCAGGACACAGGACAATGTATTCCTTCCACACCTGCAGACTTATTAATGTATCTCCAGCGCAGAGCTCCGCTGCAGAGCATCGCTGAACATGTAGTGAGTGACTGTGAAATCCTCTGCTTATCTTCTACCGATCCTGAATTAGCTCATGTCTTATACTCCAGTCACATCCAGAGCTTTGTCACTATTCGGCTCTTACATCATTTCTTATACTCTAGTTACATCCATAGCTGCAGTCACAATTCTGCTATTACATCATGTCTTGTTCTCCAGTCACAGCCAAAGCTGCATTCACAATTCTGCTGGATTCTAGTTTGCTATCACTTTGCTGACAGTAATGGATGTTCTTCATCCTATAAGTCCCTGCACTCTGCTGCATTGCACTGTCTGAGTTGTAGGGTTGTTTCACTGTAAATATTACATCTCCTGCTGCATCACAACAGTTACTGCCTGACAAGCAGGGGAGAGAATAGAGAGATCATGTCCTGCTGCCTTATGACGGATGCTTTGGATGTAACTGGAGTAAAGACATAAACTAAGAAAAGATGAGTAGCAGATAAGTAAAGCAAAGCATATGCGATCTGTAAGATTAGGATGAAACGTGTCATGATGCGCCCGCAGCAATGCAGTACGGGACATAAACCGCAGCTCCACATCATCAGAAGAGAGGTTGTAATAACATTATCTGGCCACTAGGTGGAGATCTGACCGGCCATGGGAGGAAAAGGAAGTGACATTTTGTGGTGCCCAAAGAAGTTGTCACTTACATCGTCTCCACCCCGGATTGTTACCCAGGTGACCCCCACCCTGCAAATGAGAAATGTTGCAAAACTGCGGAATCTGAAGCCGCACGAGGAGCAGATGACACAGGGCCAGTCTTGTTCTAGGGAGGAGCTGCTCTTTAAAGTCTGGGTGGAGTGGTCTATTATAAGATATAATGGAGGCCTAGTAATTATAACCTGTGACATCATCAGAACTCACCGTTTATACACATATTATTTATAACACATCAAGATCACGACCGCAGGAGCATTCACGACAAATGAGCAGTGTCCTTGTCTCCAGCGAAACCCCAGGAAATATTCCGAATCCCAGATAAGAGTGTGCTCCATTAACCCCTCACGTCCCAACCCCCGCACAGTCTGTGGCGCATTAGACGGGACATGTACATGGCTTCATTTTTACTGAGCGGCGGCCGATAACAGGTTGTTTCTTCCCTGCCGCCATCCCAGCAGGTGTTTGTTACTCTATGAATAAAGCCGGGTTACCACAAAGCGATTGTAAAGCTTCACCAGCGGAAAACAAACTAGAATACGAAAAAAATGGAGTGAGAAACGGAATAACATTACTGACCCCTGGTGGCCACTTCTGGAACTACAGGATTGTCACAGCCTCCTGATTGCTGCAGAGTCGTCAGATGTGGGAGCCGGATCTACAGATCACAGAACTGCTGGAGGATAAAGAGTGAATTGATCCTTTAATCTTTACGGCGAATCACCAATCATTTGTAGAAAAAAAAAAAAAACACCAAATCAGTTCACCCAACGGATCCAAATTTGGGAGGAAGACAAATCTATGAGAGAAATCAGCGGAGCTCACTCACTACTATATATTTATGTTCCCTAAAGAAGACGGAATCTGTCTCCTGCCTCAGTGATAATATCAATAATTAGGAGGTAAGTGGCCTCATCAGACTGCTGCTCTGTCCCTCCCTCATGCTTTACCCTGCAGCTCTGCTTATTCAGATTGGCTGCTGTGTATAAGCACAAACTCAGCAGGAAGTCAGTAAATGGGGAGATAATTATAGGTAAGTGAACCTCCGGTGAGAAGAAGATTATCAGGGAACCGCTGCACACAGACTTAGGCTACATTCACACCAGCGTTTTTCCTACATTTCTTGTCCGTGTGCGTTGCGTATTGGCGTGTGTTTTTTGGGGGACTATTTGCGAGAAAACTCATCAATAAAGGACGTGCAGGGAGTTTAACGCAATGGGCGCACACTGTGTGAAAAACAACACTTGTGTAAACGGCCACATTGATTTTCATGGGTCCGTGTTCTGTGCGTGATTTCAACGCCAGCACACGGACGTGTTTTACTTTCGTCTGAATCAGCCCTGAGGAGGAGCCTGCAGAGCGGTCACGTAGTACAAGCTGTCCGGTCTGCAGGTAAATGTGAACCGCAACAAAAAAGTTACAAATTGTAACGCAAGAAAAGTTTGGACTACAATTTGCGACTTTCTCGTCCCTCGCCAAATTTGGAAAGAGACAAGAATCGTTGGCGTGATGTACATGGAAACGTCGTTTTTAGTCCAATTCCTCCTGCGCTCAGTGTGGCCTCCCTGCTCAGTAATATACAATGTGGTATTGCCTGCCAGGAGGAGTGGGGGAGGTAAGTGGACAATTCCTTTAATTATAATCCTCTAATGTCCTCGATGAAGTGAAGATGAGGATTTCTTGGTTCTTTCATTCTAGTAGAACACACAGGGAAATGGTGACCGATCATTGTGGACATCATCACCTAAATCCTCCAATTATTATGAAGGTTACGCTATATCGATGACAGCTATCCTCTTGCCGGATGCCAATGCAGAGGAAAGTAAATGACATAAAGGGGTAGAGCCTGACACCTATTGACCAATAGGTGTCATAGATGATCACTGCTGTGTGTGACTGGCAGCAGTGGATATTTTCTAGCAAAGATCCCCCCCCCCCCCCCCGCCTTGCGCTCCATCAATGTAATTCTCTCTGTTTTATACCTTTATTCTTTCCACCTATAAAAGAGAGAAACTTGCACTTTGCAGCTAATTTGTGGCCATCCATTTGCTGGTGCAGACAATGTGCTGATGTCGTCCTCTTCTCCGCAGTTAATCACTGGTAGATGTCGCTGTAAATGGTTTCTAAGAGTGATTACGGACGATCCGCGGCTATAATGATTATAATTAGGAAGCAGGGACTGGATGGTGGATGGAGAAGCGAGGACGCCCCACCCCCCCTCCGGTCTTCATGATCTCTTAAGATTTTTAAACTCAAACTCCCAAATTTATCCGCTGAGTCCCCTTGACTCCGGATTCTGCCCCCTGTTGGATCTTTATCGCCTCCTTCCATCTTTCTGAGTCATCTTCTCATTTATGGAATCTGCAAACAATCGCCGTGTAGCGTTGTGGGTGAATCGTAAGTATGTTCGCGAGTGATCTCCTAGAGAGGGAACAAAAAGGATCTGACACTGGACGGACCTCCCTATTCAAGGAGATCCATAAGACAGAACTTTACTAGAGCAGGCAACGCAATTTCACTCAATCCAGAAAGTCTCCTTCTTGCACAATGGACAGAGTTTGGGCAGTACCAAGAAACTGAGAACTGACGGAGCTGCCCGGCCCCAGTTTGTACCAACAAGGATGCCGCTATGCCACAGTGGATCCCTGTCTGAACTGGAGCGGATTTCATTATCCTGCCCTAATAGCTGTAGATCAGTCATTCAATTGTCTCATGGTGACATCACTGCACCAGGCGTGATGACATCACAAGTCCCAGGGAGGTATCAGATTACTCCAGGTTAGTGCCTGCCAATCACATGATCCGGTTACGCCCAGGTCGTAACGTATGCCATCAGGTAGGAAGATGTCTGCATGATCTTATAGGGAAGTATTCGGCCCATGTGACAGTGGCGCCTGGTGATTCCCCAACATATAAGGAGGAGGAAATGCGCAATTTAATGAAATGTTGGGTGAGAATTGACTGTGAGCTGCAGGAATAGATGAATATTGTTGTGCACCAGTTATGGGGCTCATAAGGATAGGGGGGCCCTGCCCCACGCCGGGGAATCTCCATTCTCCACTGTTGCAGCAAAGAAAGGGGCAGTGAATGATTCTGGGGGCCAGGACACCATTACTTTCTGCAAGGGATGGGGGTGTAATAGCTAAAGGGGTAGGGGGTCCTGAATATTGGGTGGTGTGACCCAGCACGGGGAGGGGCCCTCTTGTCTGCCGCTGCTGCGGTGCTGGGAGGACGGACACGTTCTCCAGCATCTTCATCCTTCTCTGCGTCTCCTCCATTAACTCTCAATTATTTTGCTTTTAGTGACATTCAGACTCATCAAGCGACGATTTTATGTGAAATGAAAGTTTTCATCTCAAATTTGTGTAAAAAGATTTAAAACGAATGAGAAGGAAACGCACGGCAACCATGATGATGAGGGGCGGCAAAAATGTAGGCGGAGATGAGATGTCCTCACGGTCAGACGGGTGCGCGGGATGCTTTTAATACATTTGGTGCAAATCGCTGTGACTGCGTCCGCTCCTCCTCAGGTCATCGTGAATGTTCGTCATCCTGTTCTGAATTTTGGTTCAGATGTTTAACGCTATGAAAGAAAAATCAATGGGAAAGTTGGGTGACAATCACTGGAGATTGGGTGACAATCGCCCAGCTTTCCTGGTTCATATTCTCATAGAGACGTCCAGGGGATGATAGGGGTTATAGTTCCCGGGGTGTAGTATTTCTGTGCAGGTAACAACTGTATAACATGAAGTAATTGTATGACTGATCCTCAGATATCGCAGGATTTGTCTCCTCGGGCAGAACATTCACTGCGGAGGTCACAGTCATCACCAAGGTCGCAGCTGCCGTTATCTCCTCTCTGAGCGCCATTGTTTCGCTTTCCTTTAGGAGCCATAAATAAAGGATGAATGTCTCTCATAGACCCTACAGACCCCAGAGAAGAAGCGTCACCTCCAGGAGGGACCATTATCCGGACTCACATCTAATCACAGTCACTTATCATTAGGGAGATCAGAAAATCAGAAGGAAATTCATAGGACACAAGATCCGCTGAGCCCTCAGGGGCCGGGGGTCATCGATGGGAACAATGAGCAGCACATTATGGCCTTGTGGTCACCTTCGCTGAATGGCTATTTCCTGTATAAATCGCTGTTATCAGCCTCCCCCGATCTGCTCTGGTGATTGTCACAACACAATGTGGAGCATAAGGTTAAACTCCTTCGTGACCAGAATTATTTTTGCCTACCCTCCAACATATGAAAATGAATGAATGTTTTGGCTTACAATAGGGTGGCATTTTTTAGGTGTACAGTATGTTAGTATTATTTATCTGTACAGTAATAATACCGACATACTGTACACTGAAACAATGCCACCATACTGTACACCTATATAATGCCACCATACTGTACACCTATATAATGGTGCCATACTGTACACCTATATAATGCCGACATACTGTACACCTATATAATGGTGCCGTACTGTACACCTATATAATGTCGCCATACTGTACGCCTATATAATGGTGCCATACTGTACACCTATATAATGCCGCCATACTGTACGCCTATATAATGGTGCCATACTGTACACCTATATAATGCCGCCATACTGTACACCTATATAATGCCGCCATACTGTACACCTATACAATGCTGACATACTGTACACCTAAATAATACCGCCATACTGTACACCTATATAATTCCACCATACTGTACACTGAAACAATGCCGCCATACTGTACACCTATATAATGGTGCCGTACTGTACACCTATATAATGCCGCCATACTGTACGCCTATATAATGGTGCCATACTGTACACCTATATAATGCCGCCATACTGTACGCCTATATAATGGTGCCATACTGTACACCTATATGATGCCGCCATACTGTACACCTATATAATGCCGTCATACTGTACACCTATATAATGCTGACATACTGTACACCTAAATAATACCGCCATACTGTACACCTATATAATTCCACCATACTGTACACTGAAACAATGCCGCCATACTCTACACCTATATAATGCCGCCATACTGTACACCTATATAATGCCACCATACTGTACACCTATATAATGCTGCCATACTGTACACCTAAATAATACCGCCATACTGTACACCTATATAATTCCGCCATACTGTACACTGAAACAATGCCGCCATACTCTACACCTATATAATGCTGCCATACTCTACACCTATCTAATGCCGCCATACTGTACACCTATATAATGCTGCCATACTGTACACCTATATAATGCCGCCATACTGTACACCTATATAATGCTGACATACTGTACACCTAAATAATGCCGCCATACTGTACACCTATATAATGCCGCCATACTGTACACCTATATAATGCCGCCATACTGTACACCTAAATAATACCGCCATACTGTACACCTATATAATGCCGCCATACTGTACACCTATATAATGCAGCTATACTGAACACCTATATAATGCCGCCATACTGTACACCTAAATAATGCTGCTATACTGTACACCTATATAATGCCGCCATACTGTACACCTAAATAATACCGCCATACTGTACACCTATATAATGCTGCTATACTGTACACCTATATAATGCCGCCATACTGTACACCTAAATAATGCCGCAATACTGTACACCTATATAATGCCGCCATACTGTACACCTAAATAATACTGCCATACTGTACACCTATATAATGCCGCCATACTGTACACCTATATAATGCAGCTATACTGTACACCTAAATAATGCCGCCATACTGTACACCTATATAATGCTGCCATACTCTACACCTATCTAATGCCGCCATACTGCACACCTATATAATGCCGCCATACTGTACACCTATATAATGCTGCCATACTCTACACCTATATAATGCTGCCATACTCTACACCTATCTAATGCCGCCATACTGTACACCTATATAATGCTGCCATACTCTACACCTATATAATGCCGCCATACTGTACACCTATATAATACCGCCATACTCTACACCTATATAATGCTGCCATACTCTACACCTATCTAATGCCGCCATACTGTACACCTATATAATGCTGCCATACTGTACACCTAAATAATGCCGCCATACTGTACACCTATAATGCCGCCATACTGTACACCTATATGATGCCGCCATACTGTACACCTATATAATGCTCACATACTGTACACCTAAATAATGCCGCCATACTGTATACCTATATAATGCCGCCATACTGTACACCTAAATAATACCGCCATACTGTACACCTATATAATGCCGACATACTGTACACCTAAATAATACCGCCATACTGTACACCTATATAATGCCGCCATACTGTACACCTAAATAATACCGCCATACTGTACACCTATATAATGCCGACATACTGTATTAAAGGACCTTGTCTGTTTAAGCCTGTGAGAATGAGTTTGATATATATATTTTTTCTCCCGGACTGTGAGTGACATCCGACTTCCGGTTTCCGGCACGACTTCAGGTTTGTGACTCTGACTTCCGGCTTTGAGGCGCAAACTGACATAGGATTAGTGGGAGGGGTGGAGAGGGCTTTAAAAATGGAGTATCTTTAGTTTTGACGCCATTCCCTGACTAAGCTACGGCGAAACGTGCATCGGGAGCGCGGCGGTGGTGTGGGACCGGTCCTACCTGCGCACCAATTTTCCCCTAGAAGAAGAAACAAGTCACGACCAGATAATTGGAAAAATTCAAACAGTCTTTATTGAAGTTAATTTAGACACAGAGACAACAAACAGACAATTAAATATATTAAAATACCATAAACCTCGAACAAGAATGGAATCCGAACAAAGAAGCAGAGCGACCCCCAAATAGTAAGATATGGTCACAATCGACTCCTATATACAGCTAAAGTGCATAAGTATAAACTATTACAGCAAGTCCCCTAGTTGTATCTCCAGGTATTGTCATTATGTTCTTTCTATACACATTGTGGCTATGTTTTCTATGTGACTCATCAATGCGCGCCTCCACTGTGAGATTGTCAATACCTTGCTGCACTATGTTTTATTGTTTCTTGATATTTATTTCTTGCTCTCAGCGCCCATTGGTTTCCTCCTGTAGGACCTTGACACACTTTATACTTCTGCCACTTCTACCGCGATTTTTCTTTGTCCTAATGTATAGGTTGCGTTTGTGATTTTATTTCATCCATATATGTTTGTATATTTTAAATGTTTATTCATTTAAAATATTTTTTTTATTGCATGCTAAAGGTCATGTTGTGTTCTCTTTTGGTTTTCTCATTATTTAGGTGTACATTATATCTGTATTATTTAGGTGTACAGTATGGCAGCATTATTTAGGTATTCAGTATGGCGGTATTACTTAGGTGTACAGTATAGCTGCATTATTTAGGTGTACAGTATAGCTGCATTATATAGGTGTACAGTATAGCAGCATTATATAGGTGTACAGTATAGCTGCATTATATAGGTGTACAGTATAGCTGCATTATATAGGTGTACAGTATAGCTGCACTATATAGGTGTACAGTATAGCAGCATTATATAGGTGTATAGTATAGCAGCATTATTTAGGTGTACAGTATAGCAGCATTATTTAGGTGTACAGTATAGCTGCATTATACAGGTGTACAGTATAGCAGCATTATATAGGTGTACAGTATAGCAGCATTATATAGGTGTACAGTATAGCAGCATTATATAGGTGTACAGTATAGCAGCATTATATAGGTGTATAGTATAGCAGCATTATTTAGGTGTACAGTATAGCTGCATTATATAGGTGTACAGTATAGCTGCACTATATAGGTGTACAGTATAGCAGCATTATATAGGTGTATAGTATAGCAGCATTATTTAGGTGTACAGTATAGCAGCATTATTTAGGTGTACAGTATAGCTGCATTATACAGGTGTACAGTATAGCAGCATTATATAGGTGTACAGTATAGCAGCATTATATAGGTGTACAGTATAGCAGCATTATATAGGTGTACAGTATAGCTGCATTATATAGGTGTACAGTATAGCAGCATTATATAGGTGTATAGTATAGCAGCATTATATAGGTGTATAGTATAGCAGCATTATTTAGGTGTACAGTATAGCAGCATTATTTAGGTGTACAGTATAGCTGCATTATATAGGTGTACAGTATAGCAGCATTATATAGGTGTATAGTATAGCAGCATTATTTAGGTGTACAGTATAGCAGCATTATTTAGGTGTACAGTATAGCTGCACTATATAGGTGTACAGTATAGCAGCATTATATAGGTGTATAGTATAGCAGCATTATTTAGGTGTACAGTATAGCTGCATTATATAGGTGTACAGTATAGCTGCATTATTTAGGTGTACAGTATAGCTGCATTATATAGGTGGACAGTATAGCTGCATTATATAGGTGTACAGTATGTCAGTATTATTTAGGTGTACAGTATAGCTGCATTATATAGGTGTACAGTATAGCTGCATTATTTAGGTGTACAGTATAGCTGCATTATATAGGTGTACAGTATAGCAGCATTATATAGGTGTACAGTATAGCTGCATTATATAGGTGTACAGTATAGCTGCATTATTTAGGTGTACAGTATAGCTGCATTATATAGGTGTACAGTATAGCAGCATTATATAGGTGTACAGTATAGCTGCATTATATAGGTGTACAGTATAGCTGCATTATTTAGATGTACAGTATGGTGGTGTTATTTAGGTATAGAGTATGTCAGTATTATTTAGGTCTACAGTATGGCGGTATTACTTAGGTGTACAGTATAGCTGCATTATATAGGTGTACAGTATAGCTGCATTATATAGGTGTACAGTATAGCTGCATTATTTAGGTGTACAGTATAGCAGCATTATATAGGTGTACAGTATAGCTGCATTATATAGGTGTACAGTATAGCTGCATTATTTAGGTGTACAGTATAGCTGCATTATATAGGTGTACAGTATAGCAGCATTATATAGGTGTACAGTATAGCAGCATTATATAGGTGTAAAGTATAGCTGCATTATATAGGTGTACAGTATAGCTGCATTATTTAGGTGTACAGTATAGCAGCATTATATAGGTGTACAGTATAGCTGCATTATATAGGTGTACAGTATAGCTGCATTATTTAGGTGTACAGTATAGCTGCATTATATAGGTGTACAGTATAGCAGCATTATATAGGTGTACAGTATAGCAGCATTATATAGGTGTACAGTATAGCAGCATTATATAGGTGTACAGTATAGCAACATTATATAGGTGTACAGTATAGCAGCATTATATAGGTGTAAAGTATAGTTGCATTATATAGGTGTACAGTATTGTAGCATTATATAGGTGTACAGTATAGCAGCATTATATAGGTGTACAGTATAGCAGCATTATATAGGTGTACAGTATAGCTGCATTATTTAGGTGTACAGTATAGCAGCATTATATAGGTGTACAGTATAGCAGCATTATATAGGTGTAAAGTATAGCTGTATTATATAGGTGTACATTATAGCAGCATTATATAGGTGTACAGTATAGCAGCATTATATAGGTGTACAGTATAGCAGCATTATATAGGTGTACAGTATAGCAGCATTATATAGGTGTACAGTATAGCAACATTATATAGGTGTACAGTATAGCAGCATTATATAGGTGTAAAGTATAGTTGCATTATATAGGTGTACAGTATAGTAGCATTATATAGGTGTACAGTATAGCAGCATTATATAGGTGTACAGTATAGCAGCATTATATAGGTGTACAGTATAGCTGCATTATTTAGGTGTACAGTATAGCAGCATTATATAGGTGTACAGTATAGCAGCATTACATAGGTGTAAAGTATAGCTGTATTATATAGGTGTACATTATAGCAGCATTATATAGGTGTACAGTATAGCAGCATTATATAGGTGTACAGTATAGCAGCATTATATAGGTGTACAGTATAGCAGCATTATATAGGTGTAAAGTATAGCTGCATTATATAGGTGTACAGTATAGCAGCATTATATAGGTGTACAGTATAGCTGCATTATATAGGTGTACAGTATAGCAGCATTATATAGGTGTACAGTATAGCTGCATTATATAGGTGTACAGTATAGCAGCATTATATAGGTGTACAGTATAGCAGCATTATATAGGTGTACAGTATGGCGGCATTATTTACAGTAGGGAGACATTGATGTTGTGTGCGCAACTTGGGGATAGAGTTACGTATTGCTAACAACTCCGTATTGAAAAAATCTGTAGCAGCAAGAAACAGATGAACATGGAAAAGAGACAAAATATTACAATTCCTGTACAGATGACTGCCCACAGAAGACCCTCATATCTTATAGACCAGGGGTAGAAGGAAGAGCCGGGTACGATCCGGTCACTGAACATCCGTAGTGATGGGCGGACCCTGGGGCGGCCGCAGGCTGGTATTATCAGGCTGGGGAAGGCCAAAAACAGTGACCTCCCCACCCTGGTAATGCTGCCGGCTGCTGCTGTGTTGTATCTGGGTGGTTATGAAAAATGGGGGAACCCCGCGTAAACAAAATTAAAAATAATAATAATTAGAAAACAAACTTGGGGTCCCCCCCATTTTTCATAACCAGCCAGATACAACACAGCCGCAGGCTCGCACTAGAGTAAACGTTACTCCAAACCTGGACCATCTGGCACCGGATAGACCCCATTGTACGTTGCTCATGGTCTCTGCTGCTGACTCTGCACATTGAGACTTCTGCGGAGACCCCGGCCTTGTCCCCTCTTGCCCGTGGGGCTCGGTTTGGCCTCCATTATGGACCATGTACTTTATTTTTAACCGGTTTTGACTTCGCCGCTCTGATCTTTTCTCAGGTTTGTGGACATTGTGTGACTCTGTGATGAGTCTGAGAGATGGGACTCTGCACTCCGGAGTCTTTTCTCATTTAGATGTAAATGTGAAAGTTGTGTCCCGGCTCCTCCTGAGCCTCCTGGGATTGTTATGTGCGCCATTAAAGGACCTTATTGATTAAGTAATTAATAGATAGTGACATCCCGGCAGTGACACGGAGCCGAACAGCTGGCTTAAGCAGACAGAGAGTAATGACATTCCCCCGCAATCTGGGGGCGAGCGCCGCGCAGGATGGACGAGGACAGAAGCCCCCCATGTCCTCTCCATCCCTCGTATCGGACACATCAGTGGAAACCCAAGAACTATTACTGCCAACTTCTGCATCAGAACCCGGATCACATCACGTCCCTCACCCTGCGCCGCCTCTAATAAGCGCCATTCACACCTCGCAGACCTCTCCCCATTAACAACGCAAAACAATTAGTGAGAGAAAATCACTGTAAACTCCGGAACAAAGATTCCCCGCGCCCACAGGAACCGCACAGATCAATGTTCCTTTCTGCCATTGTCCTGTTTGAAAAAAAAAATTTTTTTATACACTCTATTAGGGAATTCTGAGATAATATCGGGGGTCCCCTGTTCAGGACCCTCATCTTTTGGGCGGTTACATAGACCGTCTCTCTCTCTCTCTGGAGGACCCGCCCTGCATTACACAGACGACACGCTGAGAGGAATGGACAATGTGTAATGCTTAATTTCCCCCGTGGTGGCGCTGCAGGGAAATTGAACATTTACTGCCAGGTATCACCATAGATCACAGCTGATCGCTGGGGTCTCAGCAGGGGGACACTTTATGATCTTCTTATTGTCCAGGGATCTTTCTATCAAGTAGGGATTGTCTCAGGCTGTGTTCACATCACCGTTCCTGTCTGTCGGAGGTTTCCATCGGGTGAACCCCTCAGCGGAAGGGCAATGGTGATGTGAACAGGCCCTAAAGTAGAGAACCCCTTTTATAAGCTTCTCCTCTTAAAGGCAGAAAATCCCTTGTAAATATATAAAGTCCTTGATCTTTTCTCTTCTCTCCATTAAATCTGTATCTGGGAAAGCTGGGTGACTACCAAATAGCTGTGAGTGCAGCTCCCACATAAATGATCACCTAGTATTCCTCCCGGTAAGGGACATCTGATCAATTATCGAGCAATATGGGGGTAGAGGATGTATAACTGTAACTAGGTGGATTTGTTGTTCAGGATCCTGGGAAAGCTGGGTGATTGTGTAAATCATTATTACTGCACTGAAGCTTGAACACGGCGCCTTTACTGCTCCAGACGATGACTGAATAGGAAGAATCTTCAGGTAAAAACATATTTATAAATTAGAGGAATAATTGTGTCACTTGGAAAGTTTTGTGTTTTCTTGTTTACCACTTGTGATGAGTGAATTGCGCCCTTACGTCGGGCCCCTCCGCGGTGGGGTCAGGGGGCAGCTTCTTTCCTCTAATTACCGCTCTTTAATTACTGCGCGGGGCGGTGGGGACGCTGCATTGAAGACGTTCCAGATGATATTTCTCGAGGACAGATCCGTCTCAAGCACAAAACGTACACGTGTAAGATAATGATCATGTGGAGAAGCAGCTGCTGCGCGTGGTGGGGCGCCGCTGACCTCTACGTGGGGGACACTGCCGAGTAACGTTGCTTATTCTTCAAGGTCATGTGAAAGTCACCGCGTTCTGCGCCGAGAATCAGGATTAGAGTCGCTTCACCTGGAAATCCCCGGGAGACGGTGGAGAAGTTAATGGAATCCTGGAGTCAGATCCTGCGTGGATTCATGTGTAAAGTCGTCGTCATCTAAATCCGCTCCATGACCTCCCACAATGGCGCGGGACGCTGACTTATTACAGCACATAGATGATGGAAACTTCCGGAGGAGAGCGGTATAAATAACGAGTCAGTGGAGCGGTCACTTATTACCGGGGGCCATTGATGGATTCATCTGGGCTACAGAACAGAAGCGCCAGACACAAAGCGCAGAAACCACATCCGTGAACAGGAAATGTGCTCAGAGCAGTTGTCATTCCCCTTCCCCCACTCCTCATATATAGCACATTACTCAGCAGAGGTGAGGGCTTGTTACAGAGTATCAGCGAAGGTAAGATCGATCACCCTGAACTCCAGGACAGGAAAGAGATTTGTGCCGCTGCTGTGTTCATCTCACTGGGGATTGCCTAGATTAGATACATTGTAACAAATCCTCAGCTCTATGGGCAGCAGACATGTCACAAATGATTTATATTCATAGCAGCTCTGAAAGAGTTAACCAGGCGAGCGTCTTCTATAAATGGCGCGCGTTATTCCAGTGAGGACACATCTCACGTATCGCGTGGTCTTCACTGTACACAGGACGGGGACCCCCTGGTTTACATTCTGTCAATGGGACATTTTTCGATGTTATAAAACGCAGTCGTCACTTCTACCGCCAGACTGATTATTTTTCTTACTGTTCCTTTGGAGAAAATAAATATTTCCTCATGCAGAAGCGGCAGCGGCGGATGTGAGAAGGAGAGGACGCAATTACAGAAACCCGTCAGCTGGAGATCCGCAAATGAAGCTCAGCAACTTGTAGATACATTTTCCCCCAAGATTTCACCTGTGACCTCGCTGCAGAGCCCGGGGGCCGAGATGACTATGAAGCAGTCAAAACGGCCGCGAAAAAGACGCGCATGTCACTTCTTCAGCCGTTTTTGGAGCCGTTTTTCGTTGTCTCAATAGAAAAACACTCCAGTTTTCCCTTGATAACAGCTCCGTATTTTACAGCCGTTTTTAGTTACGCTGAGGGTATGTTCACACGGCTTATTTTCGGCCATTTTTTGGGCCGTAAATGTTCGAAAAATCCGAAGCAGAACGCCTCCAAACATCTGGCCATTGATTTCAATGGGAAAAACGACGTTCTGTTCCGACGGGCCGTTTTTTTACGCAGTCGTTTTGAAAAACGGCCGCGTAAAAAAACGGCCTAGAAAAAGACGTGCCTGTCACTTCTTCCGCCGTTTTTGGAGCTGTTTTTCATTGACTATATAGAAAAACAGCTCCAAAAATGGCGGTAAAAAAAACGCAGTGAAAATCGAGAGTGGCTTAAAAAACGTCTGAAAATCAGGAGCCGTTTTCCCTTGAAAAGCTCTGTATTTGCAGAGGTTTTTGGTTACGTGTGTGAACAGAGCCTTAGAGCAGGATTTGGTCAGAGAATGTGATAATCAAAAGGTATTTTACAAGAGAAAGCGTCCGTTCTCTTCTGTCCACCCGGCGGATAAACTGCATAAAGGTACACAGCGTATCCGCCCCAGCGGCCGCAGGGAATTCCAGACGAAAAGCTGCACCAAATTGTGGTTCAGTTTTTCGCCTGGAATGACTGATGCGGAAATCCTGTTATACTTACCATGGCAACGCGTCGCTCCAATGTCCTGGCGTCCTGAAGTTCTGCAGCCCTGGGATGACGCCTGGAGGAAGAAACACAGAATTCTGGGTAAGCATAAGATTGGGTTTTTTTCTGAGTTGCGATTTTTGCGGCGGATTCGCAGCTTTTCTGCCGCAAAAATCGCAACAACTTCTAATTGTTTTGCGGCTTTCCCTATTGAATGAAATGGAGTAAACCCGCAACAAAAACGCAGCGATTCCGCAAATACAATTGACATGCTGCGGATTAAAAAAACGCACCGCAGGTCAATTTCTGAGCGTTTTTTCCGCTCATCATTTACACAGCGAGGATATTTGTTCAAATCTCATCCGCCTCCTGCTATTGTATTACGCTGCCGATTTACCGCAACAAAATTCATTGCGGAAAATACGCAGTATTTGCGCCACGTGTGAACTTACCCTTAGTGTGTCAGAAACGTGGCAAAAAAGGTATGTGTAGAGTGTAAGGGTCAGTTCACACGTTGCATAAATACTGCGTTTTTTCCGCCACGCAATTCGTTGCAGAAAATCTGCTGCAAATAAACGCTGCTTATTTGCGGGAATTCCCCGTTGAATTCAATACGGAGGTAAAACCCGCAACAAATAGCAGTTGTTGCATTTTTTGCGGTGGGTTCGCAGCGATTCTGCTGCAAAAAACGCAACTCAGAAAAAAAATCTCATACTTACCCAGAAGTCTGTGTTCCTGCCTCCAGCACAGCCTCCCGGGGTGACGTTTCATCCCATGTGACCACCGCTGCAGCCAATCACAGGCCAATCACAGGCTGTCGCGGCAGACACATGGGATGAAATGTCACCCCAGCAGGCCGGCTAAGTGCCGCAGTTTTCCGCAGCGGACATTCCGGCCAAAAAACTGCACCACAGTTTGGTGCGCTTTATCGCCCAGAATTCCCTGCGGCGCACAGGGCGGCTAAGCTGCGTGCTTTTATGCAGTGTATCTGCTCCGTGTGAACTTGGCCTAAGAGAAAAGAAAAGTTCCTCTCCGCATTTAGGACGGTCCAGGGTTTGGGCTCCTTTACCTGTCTCATTAGCTGCCAGCTGTGAGGGCTCCTTTAAGAAAGGTGAGATCTCCTCATACAGCGCCCCCAGTCTGGAGAAGATGGCACTGCCAACCTGTGGGAGGTGAAAGTTCTGGTAAGGAGATGTGCTTGTTTTGAGGCGCTGGGCAGAAGATCTTTCAGAGGCTGGGTGACTGGGTGACTGGGTGACTGGGGTTTATTTTGTGCTGTGTTGTAAAGTCGCTTTTCATGTATGAAGACAATAAATCTGCTTGCAGACAGTTATAAACCGAATCCACTGTGTTGGAGTGAAAATTGTCAAGTGTGCCAATCATCTTACCCCGGAGAGGGCGATCCTGTGAGAACTTACCCCAGGTTGTCACAACACATACAGTCATATATATATATATATACCACACCCTGATATTCACACATGGGCTTATACATATACACACTGATATTCATTTATATACTCCCTCATACACTCTTATACACACTGACATTCATACACTCATACGTCACACCATACACTGATATATATTCCTATAGACCCGCATGTAATCTCGCACTCCTACACATACAGCCACTCCTATCCGTGCATCCATAGTAAATAAATAAGCGGTGACGTGAGTGTACGCACCGGTGTGACCGCGTATGAATCCGTGTAATCTCCGCTTATGAATGAATGTGATCTCATTATAACAATTGGTGTGACCTCAGTACGTGAATAATTGTAACTTTAGTGTAAGAATGATGTGTCCTAATTATTAATGTCTGACTTCCGTGTGTGAATGTGTCCTTAGTACCCTGAGGTTTTTCTGGCGATACTCGTGTGACTGGGTCCTCTCTTGGGGTGCGCCCCCCTATCGGACTCCTCATACTGACATCAGATTTTCATGCCGGTTTTTGGGTAAGTGTATTGAATATCACATTGTGATTTGTTTCTATCATATTGTTATGTGAATGGAGTTCTTGTCGGTTTTCACGTACGGTCCGGCCGGTCAGATTGTGTTTGGAGTTCCCACACGCTTTACAATGTGTCCTTTTGGGGATCACTGGATCTATCTTTGTATACAATGTTTTTAATTTTTGTCCTTTTGGTGTCAACTTTGCTACTTTTGATATCATGCGGATGTGCACGTCCTCTACTTTGTTTTTGTAGTCACATTATTTTATTATAGGGTTTAGACTGTGCAATCCTTGCCGACCCTTGTTTCTCAATATAAATGACCGACTTCAGTGTATGAATGATTGTGTCCTCGGTATGAATGGGCCGTGTGTGACTTGTCCTCGGTATGAATGAGCCGTGTGTGACTTGTCCTCGGTATGAATGAGCCGTATGTGACGTGTCCTCGGTATGAATGGGCCGTATGTGACTTGTCCTCGGTATGAATGGGCCGTATGTGACTTGTCCTCGGTATGAATGAGCCGTATGTGACTTGTCCTCGGTATGAATGGGCCGTATGTGACTTGTCCTCGGTATGAATGAGCCGTATGTGACTTGTCCTCGGTATGAATGGGCCGTATGCGACTTGTCCTCGGTATGAATGGGCCGTATGCGACTTGTCCTCGGTATGAATGGGCCGTATGTGACTTGTCCTCGGTATGAATGGGCCGTATGCGACTTGTCCTCGGTATGAATGGGCCGTATGCGACTTGTCCTCGGTATGAATGGGCCGTATGCGACTTGTCCTCGGTATGAATGGGCCGTATGTGACTTGTCCTCGGTATGAATGGGCCGTATGTGACTTGTCCTCGGTATGAATGAGCCGTATGCGACTTGTCCTCGGTATGAATGGGTCGCATGTGACTTGTCCTCGGTATGAATGGGTCGCATGTGACTTGTCCTGCAGCGTCTTACCCACATTGTACATCTCTATATAATATGGATTTTCACAATTGTGAGATTCTCCTTTGAGTGTAACTCTAGTAAAGTCCCTGGATCCTTCTTCATAAGGTGGCGACGTTTTCTGTCCTTTATCCCACTCTCCTTCCCGGTCGGCGGCTTTTTTTTTGTTGTCTTCCGAGCCTCCGATCAATGATTAAATGATCAGTCATTGGCTCGTGTTACCTGGCAGTCAGATCTGGGACGTGAATACAAAGATTTTGGCCGTCCTCTCGCCCTCCTCCCGTCTTGTGCCAGGCTCCACAGATATGTCGATGACTTCCAAAGACAAGAAATGATTGTTCTCATTATTACCAACCTGAATAATACACAGATGATGAGCTAAATATTTAAAGGGCCGGTGTCCAGCCTTTTTTAAATAAAACTTCATTATTGTATCATGAAAAGTTCTGCATCTTTGTAATAAACATTACGTTTTAATTCCTCACCATTTTCAATATATCTGCTTGCTGTCAGTAAATGAAACCATTTGCTGTCTATATTCACACTGTCCTATCTTTTACTTTACTCCTTCCCCCACTCTGCTTACATACAGTTCATCCACAACACCTTACCCAGCAGGGGGCGACACTGAGCACAGACGACTGCTGCGACCACTATAAGAGAATATGAAATCTGTGCTCGTTCCTGATGCATGATGGGAGAGATATTCAGAGTAATGTAAAGGGATTCAGTAAACCTCAGGTGATCTTTACCTGTGACACCGGTCGTTCTAGCGCCGAGCGTTACTTTGGGTCTGTGAATTATCCTTCATTAGACTTTTTCATCCATTTGTCTTGTGTTTTTTCCTATTCCTCTTGTTACAATCAAAACATGTTTCATACATGACCCACCCCCTCATCTTCATGTACGCCGGCTCCAGGATGAGCTCCGGGATACCGATGACTTTATTGATCCTGATTTACAATCCACTTGCAATTTTCTTTGCAAACTACCTGCAATCTATCGTCCTGGCAGGATCAGAGGCCGGTAATTATACAGCATTGACTCCGTCATCCATCGTCCAGAGCGAGTGGGGATCGCAGGCCGGTGTCGTCACAGTAACGTCCCCCACTAGTGGTGACCTCTGAGCTGCTGGGTGTGATGAGGGATGGGAGCTCCGCGCAGTCTTAGTAGCTGCATAAAAAAAAAGGGGGGATTCAAATTTTGACAACCGGTTTAACCAGCGAAAAATTGGACGGATAAAAAAGTTGCTGCTGCTGCTGTTGGAAGCACAAAAATCTCAAATTATAGAAAACATCGACTTCCCCCAAATCACACAAGAATAGATTTTTTTTTTTACTTCTGATTTCACATTGATCCATCTGAAAGATTTTGTGAGTAAAAAGGACGGAGCGGAGACGCTTCACATGGAGAAAATAGCGCAAACCGAAAAAGAAATTCAATAAGTGCATCCAGTCATCAACTCGTTTCAGAATTTATTTAAAAAAAGTGGTTATGGCTAAAATGTCAGCGGCCCGGCTCTTACTGGGGGGTGATCGACCTTACGTTGCTGGTGTTTCCCATGAACCGCATATCCCACAATTCTTTGCTCATAACTTTGAGCTGATATGATGTCTCCCCTCTCACAGCGTGAAGTCTCAGAACACAGGGAGAGGAACTGCAGGTGGGGATTCTGCTCCGCTGAGACCCCCGGAGGCTCCGCCGATCATTTCAAATGACAGTAAGACAGAGACTGACAGACTAAACTTAACTCAATGTATCAATAACTGAAATGTGTCTATTAGTATCACTCTGAGGGGGGCCCAGAACGGTAACCAATAAGGGGCCTCGTCCTGGTGCATGTTCCCGCCACTACTTCCCTACCTCTAGAGACATTGCTTTCCCTTTCAGGAGAGAAGGAGAGTTCCAAAAAGTAGTTGATCAATGTTTCTGCCACCAATGAATTTTGAAATCCTTAACATTTTATTTCCAGAAGAACATGTAAGATATATACGTATAATCTCCAGTGTAGACTCCAACCTGTGACCTCCCCCGACCGGCCGCTCAGGTCTGCAATAGTTACCTGGGACCTGCACAGCGCTTGGATTGTATATTTCTTACCATTCTGTAGACCCGGCTGTGGGAAGGATCTGACGGGAGTGCAAATCATTTCTTGTAATTGACTCAAAATCATTATCTAGAGAGTAAAGATGAGCCAATGCTGGCAAAAAGGTCAAGGGGACGGCGAGGTCCTTAATACCCCAGGTCTTCACAGGGAGCGACTACTTCTGGACTAGAGCTAAAGGCTACACCGCTACATATATATACCTTGATGTATAGACCACTCTACTGTATATAGGTCACATCTATTGGGCACTATTAAAGAGTAACATGTATAGACCACCATGTCGGACCATTATTTTAGACCACAATATATAGGTTGTACTTATAGATCACCATGTATGGACCACTCTAGACCACCATGTATGGACCACTCTAGACCACCATGTATGGACCACTCTAGACCAGCATGTATGGACCACTCTATATAGACCACCATGTATGGGCCACTCTTTATAGACCACTCTTTATAGACCACTTCATGGGCCACTCTTTATAGACCACTGTATGGGCCACTCTTTATAGACCACTGTATGGACCACTCTTTATAGACCACTGTATGGGCCACTCTTTATAGACCACTGTATGGGCCACTCTTTATAGACCACCACACTTGGGATGTTCTGTAACTTCCTGGATGAGTTGTCTTTGGCTTCTTGTAGTCCTTTTGTCTTCGCCATGTGTAGATAATGGATCTCACGGAGGTTTCCTGGAGCTCAGAGACAGAAATAACCCTCCCAGACGGAGAGATTTTGATAAAATTTTTCTCTTCTCCACTGGAACCTCCCATCACTGTGTTCATGGAGAAGGTTTGTGGTGACTCCATCATTCATGGTGAGGTTTGGAGATATCATGGCTTGTATGTGGTGGGGATCCATCTTGCTATGGTCCCTGGGCTCAGTGCTGGACATTAGATCTTTGCTGTAATTACAAGTTGTAGATCTCAGCGGTTTCCTCCTCTATAATGTCTGTAAAATGCGTCAATCATCACTTTGGTTTTTATCATCCACATTGAAGTCATTTATTAGGCGCTCGCTCCTCCGCATGTGAAACCCAACAATAATACTGACCCGGTCATAATAATGAGATCTAAACGTGGCCGTACACATTAGACCAAAGTTCATAATAATTGATCATTTTACCATAAAGAACGATTGTCGGGTGAATATGACAGCGGACGATAGTTTTAGCCAGCCAATGACCGCTTTATCTTCCGAAAAGAAGTGTTTGAAGTTTTGGTCTGTCACTAGTAGTTGGGTGTATTTGGGTCACTCGGGTCCTGCACACACTATCATCTGAAAGACCAAACCACAGGGGAGGTGAGGGGAGATGGCCTACTTGTTTGCTAACCCATTATTGGGCGTAGAATTCCACTTCATTATCATAACGTCACATCCGGCAATGCAGCGGCTTTTACTCGTCTGGAGTATTGGAACATGTGTGGCCGCTGTGACCATCTGTAATGGCCAATATCATGTCAAATGTGTGCGCCTGCGTCTACGAGACGGTTTACCAGACGAACGTTCATTCAACCATCAACCTCTGTCTAATGTGCATGTATGGCCGCCTTTAGCAGCTTAATGTGTTTAACGTTCCAGTCCCGGTTTCGGGTTCTATTCTGAAGAACGATGTGCGGCGTTTATCTCCAGACGACCGCGTTCTCTGCGGGGATATTAGCCGATAACATGAGATTAATGCGCCATAAGTACAGGCTGCTCTAATCTCCTGATCACTGGGAATGCAGAATATTCCCGTGATAAATCGTGTACATACAATGTGTCCGGGGCGGGAAAAGACGCACAGAGATTTATTATTTTAGATAATCTGCTGAAACATTACAAAGTGCAAGAAATGACATTTATATTCACAGGAATGAAGAGTTTATTCTCAGAACTAATGAAAACAAAAACGAGGGGATATTCATTATTTATAGTCATGCTAGGCACTTAGTACAGTGCCCTGTACATGGAGGTCTATGCAGAGTGCCCTGTACATGGAGGTCTATGCAGGGTGCCCTGTACATGGAGGTCTATGCAGGGTGCCCTGTACATGGAGGTCTATGCAGAGTGCCCTATACATGGAGGTCTATGCAGAGTGCCCTGTACATGGAGGTCTATGCAGAGTGCCCTGTACATGGAGGTCTATGCAGAGTGCCCTGTACATGGAGGTCTATGCAGAGTGCCCTATACATGGAGGTCTATGCAGAGTGCCCTGTACATGGAGGTCTATGCAGAGTGCCCTGTACATGAAGGTCTATGCAGGGTGCCCTGTACATGGAGGTCTATGCAGAGTGCCCTGTACATGGAGGTCTATGCAGAGTGCCCTGTACATGGAGGTCTATGCAGGGTGCCCTGTACATGGAGGTCTATGCAGGGTGCCCTGTACATGGAGGTCTATGCAGGGTGCCCTGTACATGGAGGTCTATGCAGGGTGCCCTGTACATGGAGGTCTATGCAGGGTGCCCTGTACATGGAGGTCTATGCAGGGTGCCCTGTACATGGAGGTCTATGCAGGGTGCCCTGTACATGGAGGTCTATGCAGGGTGCCCTGTACATGGAGGTCTATGCAGGGTGCCCTGTACATGAAGGTCTATGCAGGGTGCCCTGTACATGGAGGTCTATGCAGGGTGCTCTGTACATGGAGATCTATGCAGGGTGCCCTGTACATGGAGGTCTATGCAGAGTGCCCTGTACATGGAGGTCTATGCAGGGTGCCCTGTACATGGAGGTCTATGCAGGGTGCCCTGTACATGGAGGTCTATGCAGGGTGCCCTGTACATGGAGGTCTATGCAGGGTGCCCTGTACATGGAGGTCTATGCAGGGTGCCCTGTACATGGAGGTCTATGCAGGGTGCCCTGTACATGGAGGTCTATGCAGGGTGCCCTGTACATGGAGGTCTATGCAGGGTGCCCTGTACATGGAGGTCTATGCAGGGTGCCCTGTACATGGAGGTCTATGCAGGGTGCCCTGTACATGGAGGTCTATGCAGGGTGCCCTGTACATGGAGGTCTATGCAGGGTGCCCTGTACATGGAGGTCTATGCAGGGTGCCCTGTACATGGAGGTCTATGCAGGGTGCCCTGTACATGGAGGTCTATGCAGAGTGCCCTGTACATCGAGGTCTATGCAGAGTGCCCTGTACATGGAGGTCTATGCAGGGTGCCCTGTACATGGCTGTCTGGGCAGGGTGTAACTACCATAGCGGCTACTACAGAGCTTGCGGCTTGAGGGGGCCAATGATGCCCACGACACACCGCCATATATACCCGGTGGCACTGCTAGCAGCCGTCATGGCAGCTACAGCTGTAGCGACGCTTCTACGGGGCCCACGCTGCCGAGCCTCTAACATGGGCCGGGCGACACAGGCCACGGGGGCGTCGCTAGCACCGGAGGTGGCCCGGTGCTAGCGACAGCCACCCCCTCTTGCAGTAAATGTACCTACGTCTATAGCACGCAGGTACAAATACATGCATTAGCGCTCAATGGCCGGGCACATTCCGTGCCCGATCATTCAGCGTCTTACAAAGACGCTGATACGCGGAGCCAAATGTCTTGCCACACCAATCCTGCGCCTTTCAACTGCGCTAGCGGCGCGATGATGGCATCACACTGCTTCCATGCTTGAAAGGCGATGATTGACGGGGCAAGTCATTCTGTCCTGCCAATCAGCGCCTTTGAATGATGTGCCGCTTCCGTCGTTCAGCACCAGCAGACCTGCTTAGAAGAGAGTAGATCTGCATTGCCACCGGACAGTGCGGGAACGGGATCAGGGTGGGAATGTAATTATTTATTTTCTACTAAAACTGAGTGGCGTTATCTACAGTGGAGGCACTATATACAGGGGGGGGTCCATATGTGGGGATGTGGGCCACTATATACTGGGGGTCTATATGTGGGGCACTATATACAAGGGTGGGCTATATGTAGAGCACTATCTATAGGGGAGCTATTTGTAGGGCACTATCTATAGGGCTGGGCTATATGTGAGACACTATATACAGGGGTGGGTTACCTGTGAGGCACTATCTACATTGGCTCTATCGGGGTCACCATCTACAGGGGGCTATGGGGGCACTATCTACAGGGGGCACGGTGTGTGTGGGACACAGTGTATGGTGCTATTATAGTTAGTATTGCAGTGTATGGCGCTTTATTATATTTAGAGATGTTGACAATTTTAACTTTGGTTATAGGTGCAGAAATGTTTTAAAAGTGAGGAGAAATCCATCATAGAGGTCTGGACCGGAGGGAGAAGAAAATAACTAGAATCTGAGACGTCACCGGTGAGTCACCTAATGTAAATGTTTATTCTGCCTCTAGTCAGCACTGTAGTGACTGTATGATCTGCAGCGAGATTATTAGGATATGTTTTTTGTTTTTTTTCGTGAAATAGCATCTCCCAGATTATCCTTACTATTGTTCGGTCCATGCTGCGAGCTGTAGTTTTAAGTTGTGCAAACCTATACGGCAGGGGTTGCACTAAATTGAGCTGTATTTGTTCTGGTGTTGTATATCTGTACTGAGCTTGGTTCTGATGCTGTATTTATGTACTGAGCTTGGTTCTGGTGCTGTATATATGTACTGATCTTGGTTCTGATGCTGTATTTATGTACTGAGCTTGGTTCTGGTGCTGTATATATGTACTGAGCTTGCTTCTGGTGCTGTATTTACATGTACTGAGCTTGGTTCTGGGGATGTGTATATATGTACTGAGCTTGGTTCTGGTGCTGTATATATGTACAGAGGTTGGTTCTGCTACCCTGAAGAGTCAAAGTCCTCCCTCCAAACCCACCTTTCCATGTTTGATTGACATCCCCCTGGTTGATACAACTTTCTGGGATGCGCCATTGCCTTGTGGCACTATACACAAGGGGGGGCCTGTGTGGCACAAAACACAAGGGGGAGCTGGATGGCACTATACACAATGGGGAGGGCTGTGGTTCTATCTACAGGGGTGCTGTGTGTGGCACGAGCTACTATCTGCTAAGGGGCCTGTGTGGCACTATATACAAGGGAGGGGGGTTGTGTGGCACTATATACAGTGGGAGCTGTATAGCGCTATATACAGGGAGGCTTTATGGCAATATCTACAGGGGGCTGTATGACAATATCTACAAGGGAGATGTGGGGGTCGCTATCTACAAGTGGGGTGTGAACCTGTCTATAGGCGGGGCTGTATAGCACTGTCTACAGGGGGGCTGTATGGCACATTCTACAGGGGGCACTATGTATAAGGGGGGCTGCTTGTGGCACCTGGGGGGGCTCAGTCAAGAGTTTGCTATGGAGCCCAGTCTTTCCTAGTTATGCCCCTGGCCCTATACATGGTGCCCTATACATGGTAGCAGCAGAGAGGGGGGGGAGGGAGGCGCAGCAGAGAGGGGGGAGGGAGGCGCAGCAGAGAGAGAGGGGGGAGGCGCAGCAGAGAGAGAGGGGGGAGGGAGGCGCAGCAGAGGTGGGAGGCGCAGCAGAGGAGGGAGGCGCAGGAGAGAGGGGGAGGCGCTGCAGGGGGAGGAGGGAGGCACAGCAGGAGGAGGGGAGAGGTGCAGCAGAGAAGAGGGAGGCGCAGCAGGGGGCGCAGCAGGGGGGAGGGAGGCGCATAGGAGTGGGAGATGGGGGAGTTTGGAGGTGCAGCAGGGAGAGGAGGGAGGCGCAGCAGGGGCTGTGAATTTCCCAGCAGATTGTTTTGTTCTTCACGATCTACATTCTACATTACAGCCAAACAATGCGTGTAAATGACTCCCGCCGGCACCTAATCATTCTCATTTTCATAAAGACACAATAGGCAACGTCTCCGCCAAAATCCTGGTCCATAATTAAACAAAGATGAAATAAGTTTCTGGAAGGAGAGAAAAATATCACTGGTGGTGGAGTCATTATTATAGACGATAAGGCAATATCCCCTCTATCAATGGCGAGCGCGACCTAAACCCCAGACAGCGAAAAGGGGGGGGGCAATACTGCTGTGCACTGTAGTGGTGGGGGAAGGGACCTCAAAGAAGCTTTCTGACTCCTAATGTAAGCAAATATATATATGTATCTCACTTACCATTGCATCTTTCTGTGGGTCCCCCGGCTGCCCAACCCCCACCACACAATAAAAAAAATATATATATATTTTGTAATAGACCCCAGTAGATACATACAGCTGGAGAAGCTCTTTATACTGGACAGGGGGTTCTTATTCTTGCGGCTGCACCGACGTCAGACACATTGTGGTAACATTTCATGTATAACGTGTATCCGTCTCCATAATCCCCCCCCCCCCCCCCCCCCACTCGGATATGGAGAGAAATTGTACCATCTGCAGAAGGGAATAAATCCTGCACTTTATCTGCCGGTAACTGTACAGCGCAGAATCCTCGCACACCGCAGTGATCATATATCCGGGCGCCCGCAGCCACAACACAGACTCTACATTGTATCTTCTCACTTCATGGGAGAAACATTGTGATAAAACGAGGAATTAGCTGGTAATAATCCTCGGAGGGCTCCGTGCTGATTGGGTAAATGCCCCCCAGCGAGAGCGTCCTGAACTCTGTCACTTGTACGGTTACATAAAGCTAAGCTTAACGCGGGATAATGACTCCGTAAATCCTGTGTGTGGCTGCAGGAGATTGCAGGACCTTAAAAAAAACTGCTGAAAATTATTTTGTAGTTTTGCTTTTTAAAGTCTTAGAATGTAAAGACACAGAAGTCAGTCCGCTCTGAGCTGTTACCGGATTTCTGTTACTCTCTAGACCGGCTTTCCCTGAGCTGCTGCTTGTGGAGCTGCAGGTTCAGAGCTCAGTGGGCGTTCTCTGTGAAGCAGCTCTCCTCCCTACTCTCAATGCCCTGACCCGTGTCTCCTCTCTCACACTGACAAGCGGAGATTTCTAGGAGAAGCTGCAGCTCAGAAGTCTCCTCAGAGATACCTAACCTGAGGTGTGTGAATAACTCGGACCACAGAGACCTCCACAGAGCCCAGGAGAATGTCAGCAAGAAGCAGAAAAAAGTAATACATGACAGCAGGATCAGACTACACAGGGATTGTTTGTAGTCTGTAGTCATGGAGACACAGGAGCTGTATGCACAAAACATATATTTTAAACCCAGACTGTTTCTAAAGTTATTTCACTTAAAAGTTGACATATACTTTATAGAGGAAAAACACCTGAAACGAAAGACTCTCCACATATATCATATATAATGACCTTCTCGCTCCTTTATTACTCTTTATCATCTTTGGTTCATTGTGTGGAAGTTATTCCAGGCGGAAATTCTTTTGAGGTGACTGCAGGGAAGATAGGGGGACCTTACTGATGGGGAAGATAGGGGGACCTTACTGATGGGGAAGATAGGGGGACCTTACTGATGGGGAAGATAGGGGGACCTTACTGATGGGGAAGATAGGGGGACCCTGCTGATGGGGAAGATAGGGGGACCCTGCTGATGGGGAAGATAGGGGGACCCTGCTGATGGGGAAGATAGGGGGACCCTTCTGATGGGGAAGATAGGGGGACCTTACTGATGGGGAAGATAGGGGGACCCTGCTGAAGCCGGCCATACATGGGCCTATTTGCGTCCAGTCATCATTCTGTTATTTAAAATATAATAATTCAGACGCTGACTGTTAGAGGTCCTGAGGTGCTGGTTCTTTCCGGTGGTCGGATTCTTTGTCCTTTTGTGGATATCTTTCCTGTTATGGCACTATGGGTCAGTATACAATCGGCTTGTTGACTAGGGTCTATTGGTGTGTGTGTGTGTCTTGTGTGTGTGTGTGTGTGTGTGTGTGTGTGTGTGTCTTGTGTCCTTATATCCCATTATGGGTCTGTAAACTTTCAGCATTCCCACATGTCCTCGCGGTTGTGATATGTCCTCGCGGTTGTGATATGTCCTCGCGGTTGTGATATGTCCTCGCGGTTGTGATATGTCCTCGCGGTTGTGATATGTCCTCGCGGTTGTGATATGTCTGTACTTACATGTAACATTTGACCTTTGTATTTGCATTTCTAATTTTCTTGTGACGATCTACACCGGGATTGTTGACCCCCCCCCCCCCCCCCCGTGGTTTTCTTGAGACGGCCTCCTGTCCGATTTCGTTATCATTTTCTACTTAAAGATTTATTGTCTCCAGTATTTTGGACTTGTACTTTGTGTTAATGATCTACATCTACCTGCTATTCCTCTGTTTTTTGGTGTATCATTATTGTTACTATGGGACTTGCTTTGGTGCTTTTTGGTTAAAATCTGACTGTTCGAGGGACAGACGCTGCAAAGTATCTACTGCCATCAGCGTGACATTCATGACATTCGTGACATTATGAATCCCCCTCCTGTGATTGTGACTTTGTTCTGCGGCTCTTCTGAAGATAATTAGTAACGGTCGCAGCGTGACGCTCACAGAAGAGACATCGCGCGGATTCTGCGCTCACATTGCTTTCTACTTGTCACCACAGAGTTGTTTACACGTCACCGTCAATTTGCATATTCTGCCGCGATTTTTGAAAAATCCCTGCAAACAAACGCAAATTGCTTGTGATGTGTGAACACGCTCTCATTTCTGTGCAGAATAATCCTCGCCCCAGGAATTTGGTAAATGTAACAAAGTATTCTACCCTGACGGCAGAGACCGCGGTCCGATCTGCATAAGAGATGCGCATTTGTTATTCCGGTGACACGATATTACGCTGTGCTCTGCTGTACGGATCAGCTATTATCTATTCTGCAGCGTTCTCCTTTAATGCGCCACTTGGCTCTCCCACCGTACACGGAGTCCATTTATCCACAGGCAGGCGAGCGAGGGTTTCTTAATGGGGGGATTGATGGACTAATATTCTGTTGAATTAATAATGCAGGAAGACTCCTCTCCGGGTGTAAGATGGATGTACTCAGACGAAAGGCGCACTGAACGTCCGCGCTCCCCCAGCGAGGTCCTTGTGATCGCGACGTGGAGGATGAGCGCGCAGGTACCGGGGCAGAATATCGCATCTCCGTACAATCTAAATTCAGCCGGACACCAGAGAGCAGGGACACAGTGATTTAGGGTGAGGCCCCACAGAGCAGCATTGACACCCCCGTGATGTGGCCGACAGCCGCGCCGTTTTCTCAAATTGCTCGGTAATGGGCGCATCGTTGCGGGTGGAACCGCTGTTTACCTGCAAAATCATACGGTCATAAATCGTATATTTACACGTAGCAACTGAGGTGCAGTGAAAAACCGCATCAAAAACACATGAAAAAACGCATGCGTTCAAGCATGAACCCGGGCTCTATAGTACATGCAGATATTATGGCAATGAGCAGTAACAGGGGGGTCGTAACAATACTAGGGGCTCCTGGCCGGACACATCCCTTCCCGAGCTGCTATGGGGCCCCGGAAAAGCTGCATCTCAACCCGACTCAAGGTCCTTTCACTGTGGGCTGCAAGAATACGCACAATGACCCCCCCCCCCCCCCATTACATTCACAGCAACTGATGGGAAAACGGCCGGGGTCCTGCGTCCCACCTCTCCAGCAAGAGATAGAAAGGGGGGAACACAAGGGCCGGGCTGTCCTGTGTGATGGCAAGAATCATCCCCAGCAGGGGGCTCCATCTTCATTGTGGTTATTGGACCCCCCTCTCTGTCCATCGCCCCTGGACCCCCTCTCTGTCCGTCGCCCCTGGACCCCCCCTCTCTGTCCGTCGCCCCTGGACCCCCCCTCTCTGTCCGTCGCCCCTGGACCCCCCCTCTCTGTCCGTCGCCCCTGGACCCCCCCTCTCTGTCCGTCGCCCCTGGATCCCCTCTCTGTCCGTCGCCCCTGGATCCCCTCTCTGTCCGTCGCCCCTGGATCCCCCTCTCTGTCCGTCGCCCCTGGACCCCCTCTCTGTCCGTCGCCCCTGGACCCCCCTCTCTGTCCGTCGCCCCTGGACCCCCCCTCTCTGTCCGTCGCCCCTGGACCCCGCCTCTCTGTCCGTCGCCCCTGGACCCCGCCTCTCTGTCCGTCGCCCCTGGACCCCGCCTCTCTGTCCGTCGCCCCTGGACCCCGCCTCTCTGTCCGTCGCCCCTGGATCCCCTCTCTGTCCGTCGCCCCTGGATCCCCCTCTCTGTCCGTCGCCCCTGGATCCCCCTCTCTGTCCGTCGCCCCTGGACCCCGCCTCTCTGTCCGTCGCCCCTGGACCCCGCCTCTCTGTCCGTCGCCCCTGGACCCCGCCTCTCTGTCCGTCGCCCCTGGACCCCGCCTCTCTGTCCGTCGCCCCTGGACCCCGCCTCTCTGTCCGTCGCCCCTGGACCCCGCCTCTCTGTCCGTCGCCCCTGGACCCCGCCTCTCTGTCCGTCGCCCCTGGACCCCGCCTCTCTGTCCGTCGCCCCTGGACCCCGCCTCTCTGTCCGTCGCCCCTGGACCCCGCCTCTCTGTCCGTCGCCCCTGGACCCCGCCTCTCTGTCCGTCGCCCCTGGACCCCGCCTCTCTGTCCGTCGCCCCTGGACCCCGCCTCTCTGTCCGTCGCCCCTGGACCCCGCCTCTCTGTCCGTCGCCCCTGGACCCCGCCTCTCTGTCCGTCGCCCCTGGACCCCGCCTCTCTGTCCGTCGCCCCTGGACCCCGCCTCTCTGTCCGTCGCCCCTGGACCCCCCTCTCTGTCCGTCGCCCCTGGACCCCGCCTCTCTGTCCGTCGCCCCTGGACCCCGCCTCTCTGTCCGTCGCCCCTGGACCCCGCCTCTCTGTCCGTCGCCCCTGGACCCCGCCTCTCTGTCCGTCGCCCCTGGACCCCGCCTCTCTGTCCGTCGCCCCTGGACCCCGCCTCTCTGTCCGTCGCCCCTGGACCCCGCCTCTCTGTCCGTCGCCCCTGGACCCCGCCTCTCTGTCCGTCGCCCCTGGACCCCGCCTCTCTGTCCGTCGCCCCTGGACCCCGCCTCTCTGTCCGTCGCCCCTGGACCCCGCCTCTCTGTCCGTCGCCCCTGGACCCCGCCTCTCTGTCCGTCGCCCCTGGACCCCGCCTCTCTGTCCGTCGCCCCTGGACCCCCCTCTCTGTCCGTCGCCCCTGGACCCCCCTCTCTGTCCGTCGCCCCTGGACCCCCCTCTCTGTCCGTCGCCCCTGGACCCCGCCTCTCTGTCCGTCGCCCCTGGACCCCCCTCTCTGTCCGTCGCCCCTGGACCCCCCTCTCTGTCCGTCGCCCCTGGACCCCCTCTCTGTCCGTCGCCCCTGGACCCCGCCTCTCTGTCCGTCGCCCCTGGACCCCCCTCTCTGTCCGTCGCCCCTGGACCCCCCTCTCTGTCCGTCGCCCCTGGACCCCCCTCTCTGTCCGTCGCCCCTGGACCCCCTCTCTGTCCGTCGCCCCTGGACCTCGCCTCATATATGAACAGTCAGAAGAACCACCAGAGATTCCCGATGATACAAATGAAGTGAAATAAACTGAAGACAGAATTTCCCCGACAGTAAATCCTGGTGAGGGACTGAACATATGTCCGCGTCTAACAATGTAAACACGGCGTCCAGCGCCGAATAAAAATCAAACACAATGTGCGATCTGTAGGCTTGTAATATGCGGATGGAGCAGCCGGCGCCGCGCCTGCCGGGACCCGCGCTCCGGGAAACACGTGGCCTGTTTATGTGGATGAAGGGCCGACCAGATACAACTTGTTTTTGTTATTTTCTTTCTTGCCGTCTCCTCCGGTAACGTGAACAGATTCGCCTCCTGTCTGTCATCCCAGCGCCATTTTCTTCCAATTTCCACAACCACCTGCTAAATATCCTGCCAGGATCTGAGAACAGATGGAGCCCTGAACTTTATTACATAAACAGCTGAACGACTCGGCCGCGTTTCCCTGGATATGAGCGGATCCTTCCAGATAAAGTTTTTAGTAAACCGAGAAACTGGGGGGAAAAGTTTTTGCACCCCGGACATGACCTGCACTTACAACAGGGGGGTGGAATGAGTTTATAAGGTACTACTACTTCATCAGACACCCGAGATACACGACACGTTCTACTCAGACCCCACAATCTCCAGTGAGTGACTCCTCTCCACCCTTATAGTGTCGGTGCCTCCGCAGTGTGAAGTTCCTGCCCCCCTGTAGTCAGTGCCGTCTGGAGGTGTCTCCATTGTAGCAGCTTGTGACTTATCTCCCTGACACCCAAATGTCTGCAAATATGTGTCAAGCTCCTCCCCCTTATGTCCTTCTGTTCTTTACCTTTCCTTACACTGGCCGGTGCATGCAGTCATGTGGTAACTAAGCCCCGCCCAGTGTGGGAAGGTATTAATAGATTCCAGCTGGAAATGTTGCATCATGGGATATAAATCTTTCTACAATTTCTGTGCCCAATCCTCACTGGTCTCCTACAGGGGTGCTAGGAATGGGGGAGATCATCCGTGTAATATGATGTCATGGCTGGAGGGTTAATTAGGGTGAATTCACACATTGCAGTTAAATAGCTGTTTTTTGACGCAGCTTTGCCTCCGAATAGACCCTCAAAGTCGTAGCGGAGGGAGATGCAGCGTCAGTCATGGTGGCCGAGTTGTTGAGGCAGTAGTATAATACTCACAGCCGATCCTGGAGAGCGCTAATATACATATAAAGTATGCAACACGTGTATGGGGAGGTCACGGTGACGTAACCATAGCCTGGCCTGTCAATCATGAGCAAGGGGGAGGATTAGATACGGAGACCAGGAGCACTTGCCGGGATTAGGACCGCCCACATGGCACTTCCATACTATAATATGCTACAAAGTGCGTTATATTTGCAAAGAAGGAGCTAGAAAGGCAAACTTGTTGGGTTGGCAAAATTGTGGTGACCGGTCGCCTTTTAAAGCTGTGTCTTTGGCCCAGGAGTCGCCAAACTAATTTCTTTGATTTTTCATGTTACAAATGTCGCTGATGAAATTACTGCGAGTCTGGAGCTTCCGGCTGAAACAAGGGGGGATGGGATTAGGTGTCTGCAATGATCTGGCGGCCGGACCCCGCACCTGATAATGGACATGAAATTGAGTTTGATAATTTAAATTAGTTTAATAAATTGTTACCTTTCGCCGTTTCCCGTGTTTCGCGCGCCGGGTCACTGAAGCTGCAAAGAAATCAATTCAGTAAGAAATGAAATATAAATGGAGGGCGCAGAGAGCGGCTGCGGCGCAGATCACGGGACAAACGCCATCACTCGTCAATTATTTCTGAAATTCTCCCCGTGCAGGTGAAAAACAAGGCAATTATCTGACCCGACCGCTCCGGATTATGAGCCCGGGTTCTCAGGCCGCAGGCAAAATGCGTTTTTCTTTTTTTTTTTGCTGCGACCCGGCACCAGCCATGTACGAACGGGTCAAGGACGAGAGCGCAGAAATGGCGCGCGATTTCAGGTTTTTTTTCGTTTTTTTTTTAAACAAAGGTAATAGAAACCGGACACATTGTAGGGCAGGAGTGATCCGATCCGGTGAATTGAAGGGTGCAGCACCTGTGGGCACATGCGACCAGTGGGGGGCAGAGCTCATAGTGGGTTATGCTGCTCCTCCCCCTACAAGGCGTGAGAAGGAAATATGGGAAACCAGTGCAACGTTCTCCGGCTACGTAATCCGGGGATACAGTGGTGCGAATCAGCACCAGAATGGGACCCCCTTACCCTGTGCCGTCTATGATCCTGCTGTCCTCACTGGTGACGGGGGTCTTTGACGTCGGGTATGACGGCCCCTCCATAGCTGCGGTGAAGGACTTTCGTTGACCAGTATAAACTTGCTGAGCCTAGAAGAAGCGTGGAGCCTCGCGCCTCGTTATCACTATGTGAGGAATGATAATCAGACCCATCATCCTCTTCTTCTAAGGCGACGTCCCGGGGCAGGTATGGCGGCCGCATTCTCTTTAAGTCTAATTGCGTTGCCCGGAGCAGAGGTCGCGGTTCTGCGTTCTTTGAGTTTCGCCCGCGGCCGGCGTTCAGTTTTTAATGGTGAACGATGATGAGCGCAGATTGTTTGTTTTGCTTCGGCCGCTGATTTTGATATCGCCGAGGCGTCTGCGTCCTGTTCTACCTTCCGGAGACATCTCTGCAGCGTCTGATCCTGAATACTCACACGCGCATTTGATCTGCAGAACCTTTTTATCACGGCTCCTCGGCTGCTTGTTTGTGTTTTCCTGCGGCCGCGCCGCCCCCCCGACTCCTTTCATTCCACGCACAAAGTAACCGCAGGTCACCGGGTCACACAAAGTTACAGAAGTGACGAGGGAAGAAGTTTAATTGTGTTCTCTACAAGTAACAAAGTGTCGGCCCATCCTGGGTGATGATCTGGAGTCATTATGTGGCCGCGCTCACACGGGGGAGACACAAATACAGTTCTCCCTCCATTATCCAGCACGGAATCTACATTACATGTGCGGAGTGTGGACCCCCCCGGAGAAGAGGAGACGAGATTCATCCGCAAAGTCCCCAAAATCAAAGAATCCTCTGAGTATGATGGGAGGAGGGGTAGGCGGCCCCCCCAGGGAAACACAATATATGGATTCATGTCACACGAGAAAATACTTTTTATTTACAGGAGCCTAATGTAACCAGGTAGAGTTGAGTGGCAGTGTAAAGTATGGGAGAATGGCCGGCAGGCCCTGCCTTAAACACTGCATATGGGATGGGGTTGGAGGGATGGAGGTTGGGAGGGGTTCCTAGGACTTGATGAAGATTCTTGTTCGGAGCTGAAACGCGTTGTCAGTTATTCCCCAATAATTACCGCCATCTTTACTTGGAAGTGCGTTTATGATGTTTAGCGGCGCTACAGTCGCCATGTTTTTTCTTCCTACCGTTTGCATCTGAATTACGGCCGCTCCGGATCCGGTACCAGTGAAAGCAGCAGCCGCCATCACTTCAGCCTATCCGGAGTTGCGGCTGCGCAGCATATCCTGACCTGCTGAGCTGTTACCACTAAGATCCTCGTCATGTGCAGAGAACTGCTGCCATCCCGTGAGCGCAGGAAACCGCCATGATTGCTAGGCACAGGGGCAATGGAGCGATTATTACTGATGCGGAAGGATCTAGATTGTGTTACGCTCCAGGATCCGAGTGTCTGAATCACAGGAACATCAGAGCAGCACAAGAGCGGAGAAGAACGAAGATACTCCTCTGCTGCCACTGCTATGGGGGCACTAGGACGTCACTGTCAGGATATGTTCACACGCAGCGACCAAAAACGTCTGAAAATACGGAGCTGTATTCAGGCGAAAACAGCTCGTGATTTTAAGACGTATTTGTAGCAACTCCCATTTTTCGCGGCGTATTTTACGGACGTTATTGAAGCTGTTTTTCAATGGAGTCAATGAAAAAACTGCTCCAAAAACGTCCCAAGAAGTGACATGCACTTCTTTTTCGCGGGCGTCTTTTTACGCAACGTATTTTGACAGCGACGCGTAAAATTACACCTCGTGGAAATAGAACATCGTAAAACCCATTGAAATCAATGGACAGATGTTTGTAGGCGTAATAGAGCCGTTTTTTCAGGCGTAATTTGAGGCATAAAACTCCAGAATTACATCTGAAAACAGTGCGTGTGAACACACCCTTATGGGGGAACTCTGACTGTCACTGTTACGGGGGCACTGAGTTCTACATGTTATGCATCTCAACGTTCTGCTTTAGTTTTAGGGGCAGATAAAAGCTGTACATGTCGGTGGGTGCGCCCCACGTGATGGGTGGAGGACTGGACGCCGGTCTGTGCCTACAAGCTCCTGAGATGTGAATCCGCTGCTGCCTGCCCCTTATGATGTGTGAGTTGGTTTTACGATTTATGAATATTGGAGGTGAGCGGATCTGTCTGGTCACACAAATTAGCGCCTCGTTCCCATCAGCGCCGCGCTCCGCTCATCGCTTCTGATCAGGAACGGAAGGCAAAACGGAAACCATCGCATCTGTTCACATTACCACTGATGTCAATGGTACTTTTTTCTTTCAGTTGGTGTCCGTTCGTCTCCGCTCCGTTTTTTTTTTTTTATGGAAACAATGGCGTAGTCAACTACGCTATTGTTTATGTTAAAAAAACTAGAAACCTTGCAAAACGCAGGCAAAGTGACACCAACCGAAAGAAAATCCCATTGACCTCCGTGGTAATGCGCACAGAGGCGATAGTTTCCGTTTTTTGCCTTCCGTTCGTCTGTTCCTCTGAGGGAAAGGTTGAACAGAAGCGATGAGCGGACGCTGGCGCTCATGTGAACGAGGCCCTTAGGCATTGGCGGCTCTGCTGTATTATTGTTTCCGGTAATAACCACGGACGGTCAATGGGTTATGTCGGCTGCCGGTGGTGTCCGTGGTGCAACGGAGCCGGCGCTTACGGTTATTTCCTTGTTCGGCTCCTCTGACGGGGCAGAATGACCAGTGTGAACAGGGCCTTGTCACAATACAGAGGAGGTCACTGCAGGTTCAGTGGTGGCGGCTCCTGTCCCGGTCTCCGGCCGCAGGATACAGTAGAGGGGATCGGTGTTGTACGGAGTGTTAGGTGGGTGCCTGGGTCATGTGACCTGTATACGGGCGGTGGCGGCTCCGGTGCTGGGGTCACATGTTGCAGCTCCTCTTATGAGAATGTTTTGCTTCTTGTTCATTCGTTCTCCGCTCTGCAGATGATCGCAGCGACCTGCGCACCCGGCTGACATAATTACCGTTGTATCTGATTTATCTCATATGGAGAATAACCCCCATCCTCCTGCTGCGGAGACATGAGAGGCGTAGGAAGTCACGGGGTCGGCGGCCCGGCTGCTGCACACAACAAAACGCTCCTTTAATCCCTGCAGCAACGCGGATGATGAGACGGGAAGAAGAAAGCGCAGAGCCGGTAAATAAGCTCCAGAGGCCGCGCCGCCAGGAAAGTCCATCTTCTAATGAGCTCATTAAAGCTGCTTGGCCTCGCTCCAGGCTCCGTGTGCAGGTGGAGTGCACTCCAGAACCTCCGAGCGTCTCCAGCGCTGCACACAAGAGGATGGGCCGCTGTCCGTGGTGCTGAGCGCACTCCTAGCTCTGCTTCACTTCTCAAGAGCTGCGGAGAACAGTGGCCAAGAGAATGAGAAGCAGCAACTTACTGCTGCGCCGCGCCCCCGCGCACCTTCTCCGCGCACCTTCCCCTGTCACATGGTCCATAATTCTGTCTTATTTAGAGCAGTTTCTGGGAAAGTTGGGGAGCAACCACTATGGCCGCCAGCGCATCAACCCTGCAGTTGTCCTAGTGCCTGGTTATACTGGGGTGTGGAGGTATCACTGTCACCAGGCAGATTTATCATTCAGGATTCTGGGAAAGCTGGATGAAAACCATGGAAGTTTTATGTCTACAACACGACTAGATCAATGATCATAGCGATAGACGAAGCGATGATGTCATGACCCGGCGCTGTTATAGTGACCCCTCCGCAGCCTCGTCCGCTATCACTTCACGTTATCACCAGCGCGCGGCCGGCCGGACATTTTATGTCTTTGGCTTCTGGGTTTAGAAATGTTTCACTTTCCCCTGAAGAGATTGAGCCGCAGAGAACAGCGCCAGGAATAAACCTCCGCCGGCGGCCATGACCACACGAAGAAGCACCCGGCACATCGTGATGCTCCGCAGCAGCCCTGGAAAGGAACCCCAATATGCAAAGATAGACGGGTCACCTGTAAATGAATCCGGTCCAAATGCGGTCATTTCTATCCGAGGCCTGATGTGGGGGAGGGGATGTGCCCAGTATAATGGTGACGGCATCATCTCCGCCCTCCTGCTGTTCTACCTGTGTGTCAGTCTTCACTGCATTTCTGACATTCTATTCCTGGGAAGCTCAGGAGAATATTCTTCTCCCCCACACAGGGCAGCGCTGCAGAGCGGGGAACTGTGGGAGATACAGGGTATTGGTTTTAGTTTTGGGGGTCAGTGTTTGCTCTTTGCTGATCTGTCCCACCACCGGAGTCGTGAGGCCGGCCGCGCTCTCGCTGTAGTAGAGAATTTGCATCTAAACTTCCTCCTTCCACTAATTATTCGGCGTAACATTTATTTCGTGCGATTATGATCCTTCGTACCAGACACCCGGCGCTGCACATTTCGTCTTTATTTACTTTTGCGCAATCTTATTAGGTAAATGAATGCGTCCCCGGCAGCGCAGAGTCAATTAGGGGCGGCCGCTCGTCCTTGGGCTGGGATTACGCCGCGGTTCTTCAGGAGAAGTCGGATGAATCCTGAGAACATTGGACGGAGCTGTGGATGTAATTGTGTTATATTCAGACGCTGCCAGGACTGACAGCCGCAACCTGCCAGTGGCCAGCACATGGCCGCCGTATCCGAGAACTGCAGATGAAAGCTGGAAGAGTCCATTATAACCCGTGAGCCCAGCGCAGGACGCGTCTCTGTCCGTCTGCCAGCATAGACCGGGCGCGGGGAGAGAAGCCTGAGCCAGACCTGCGGGTCCACAGACCACCCACCCCAGGATAACGGGACGTGTAAGGGTCGCTGCAGTCCTATGTAAATGAAGATCAAGCATCGTATAATGAACAGTTCTGCAACTTTCTAACTTTTGTGTTTCATGAACTCCTTTTTAAGACCTCTGTTTGCTGTCTCTCCTGTCCTGGATTAGCAGCGGCTCCTGAGAAGAGGGGGCCGCTCACAGTGGTCCTAACCCCCTTTGTATGAAGCTGCACAGGGCTCCCCCTCCCCACAGTTGCAACAACAAGTGTCAGGAAAGTGGCCGAGCCGCTTCCATATCTTGGGCTCACTCCATACCTTTGGTTGGGTATTTGAGAGGCCGGGGGGGGGGGGGGGGGATTTTTGGCTTCGGCTCCAGCTGCAGTTCAGCACTTTCCCTGCTCCTCATTGGGGCTTATTAAAAGCCGAACCGCATGAATCAGCAGAAATCGCGCCCGCAGCTGTGCGATTCACGGCCGTAGAAAATGCAGAGCAGCGAGATAACGGGGGAGGGGAGACAGGAACCCAAGTAATGAGCAGGAAGAGAGTAACTTTTTCACGTACGAGTTGCCCCCATGCGGGTCCTGTTTTCACAAATCCCCATAGACTTCAGCCTATGGAGGGATCCGTAAAAATGGAAGAGAATAGGACACGTTCTACCCTTCACCGTCTATTGAAACAACGGCCCCTGTGAATACATGCGTCCGTGAGAAGGCTCCGGGAGGAGGCGGCAGAGGGGAGGAGCTGAGAGGAGGCTCAGGGGAGGAGCTGAGAGGAGGCGGGACCAGGAGGAGCGGGGATCAGCACTGGAGCAGAGGATTGGTCAGGGAGATAAAGTCACCCCAGAGAAGGTGCCAATAGGAGAAGCTGAACTGGAGCAGAGAGAGGAGCCATGGAGCCGGCCGGCACCTCAGATAACCGCCCGGTGTAACCTGGTGCCCGCACTGGTAATGGCGTCTGTGAGATCTGATGCTGCTGAGAATGACGTCACAGGACGGTGTTTGCTGATGGATCTGGAATAGTGCGTCGTTCTCTCACCGCTGCTCCTCTTCTAGGGCTGAAGATGTTGTCATGTTGAGCAGAGATTTGTGCTGTGTAAGTAGATGAGAAGCGACTTCATTGGGAGCCGTCCGTTCTTAAAGGGACCAGGTGACGAACAACCCAGGACGTGTAAATGGACAAATAACGGATAGACTCTCGCTCCTGTACCCTAAACTTTGGTTGCGTTCCTAGGAGTATCCGATCCCTATTGGCCGCCGGCTGAGTGAGGCGTGAAAGGTAGCGGTTAGCACCGCCATGACCCGCGGCGGTGCCGGAAAATTCGAGTAGTAATTCTGATGGCCCCGGCGCAGTCAGGGAACGGGAGTGTAACTCTTACCCCTGGACATTCTCACAGTAGCGGGTGCTCCCGCCGTGACTGTCAGAGGCGCATCTCCACCCTAGCGGGTAACGTGGGATCAGGCACAAGATCTCTCAGGGGGACTCCAGCGGGATCGACGTCCCCAACCTCCGTTTCCTCCTTGTCTGCTCCCCAAAGTAGGAGAATCATAACCTAATAGTATTGTAGGATTTACAGTAAAGGAAGAATAGAAGTGAGCGCCCGCGCTGAATTCATCTTTTCACGCCCTCCCCCCCCCCCCCCCCCCTACATTCTGTTTCATTTGACCCTGGAACAATCCAGTGACGTCTCCGGAGATGGACCTTGGCATGTGGTGGGGGGGGATCCCACCGATCACTGTGTAGCGTAAGCTGTCATGTGACCAGAATTGAGTGGCATGATTGGATGCTTTCACCCGAGCAGGAGGGCGACTGTCATAAGTTACGATAAAGCTGCATGAAATCACCACCTCCGCGCGTCTCCGTGTCACCGCCACAGCCGGTGCCTTAAACAATAAAGTTGTAGGACAGACAGGTGAATATTTATCAGGATTCAGTCCTATGGGCGCGATGCCGCGGGCGTGTCACATGAAGTCGCCGTCCAAGTCTGGGCCTTATAGACATCGTTACATTGTATAGAAATTGCAGCAGATGATGCAGTGAAATGAGACACAATCATCGGAACACATCACGTCTACCTTGGATCAGCGGCGCCATTGTCGTTTTTCTTCATATTTTAACATTAATCTCCCACAATTTGTTCGTTTTTTTCTGGTTGTGACCGACGCACAAAGCGGCTGATTCTTCAACGGGAGGAAGAAATATGGAAGCAGCGAAAACACAAACAAAAGAATAATAAAGAAGGAGCGAGACGGGATCGGCTCCTGAGCACAAACCGTGTGACCGTGGGCGGCGGCGGCGTTTCTGCGACAGAACAATCAGTGACTTATGTGCTTTATTCCTAATGAATATGACTGAAATATGCAACGAGGGGCACCGAGCGACTAACACCCCCATCATCCGCCTTTATACAAATGCAAGAAGGGAAAACAACGTCTTTACTGCTCGGAGTCATTTCAATACAAACCCCCAACAATCCAGGGAGGAAATCAGCGGGGGATGGTATAGAACAGGCATCTCTATAGGTGAAGACCCCTCCATAATGTACTAGTCACAAAGGCTGAATTACTGGGTGACCACCACTAATTGCTGCCATTCTAGTCCTCATAGGTGATGCCACCCAGCTTTTTACCAACCCTGAATGACAAATACATTTACAATGTAATGTACCACCTTGCAGCCGCTCTCCTCCTGCTCTGCTGGTGTGTCAGTCTTCACTGTGAAATTCTATTCAAGTACCAGGAAGATCAGGATGAACGGTGCCGTGTTACTTTTCTGCAGGATTTGTGGGAGGTCACCGTGATATAATATAAATCCTGTGATTATGATCAGTAACAAGGCTGCCTCTGTGGGAGGTCCTGGTGACATTGGCTGGAGTCCGGAAGTGTGGGGGTTAACCCCTGGCCCCCCTGCATTCAGGTATGTTTGTATTAGAGATGGGGGGGGGGGGTCCTTCCTCAGAATAATCCGAGATGCTGTGATAATGGCCGTAAAGTAGTGAGAATAATCAGAGCCGCCGGATACAACTTAACATCTGAGATTTACCGCCAAGAAATCGCCGTCTGTAGGAAAACATTAAGCCTCTAAAATATCTTCAAAATGTATCCAGTCAAGTGATTTCCCTGATTTCATGTATATAATGACGGCAGGATGGAATTTCAGAGCGATTTTAAAAGGTAGTAGCTGCTTCCGCCTCCATAGAGTAAAAGATCATGCACACAGCAGAGTCAAACCTGTAGAACATCTGCTGTCTCATCATCTGGTCTGTCATCTCTCCCCCCCTGATGTCACCTCTACTCTCTGATGTCACCTCTACTCGTCTGGTCAGTGATCTCTCTACCCACAGATGGCCCCTCTCCACCCTCCGATGTCACCTATATACTCTTTTGGTGTCATCTCTCTACTGTCTGATGTGAACGCTCTACTCTCTGATGTCATCTCTCGGATGGCCCCTCTCTACCGTCTGATGTGAACGCTCTCTACTCTTTGGTGTCATTTCTATACCATCTGATGTCACCTCTTTTCTCTGATGTCATCTTTCTACGGATGTCACCTCTCTACTCTCTGTCATCTCTTTACAACCTGATGTCCTCTACTCGTCTGGTCAGTCATCTCCCTACCCTCTGATGTCACCTCTCTATTCTCTGATGTCACCTCCCTACTAGCCTGGTCAGTCATCTCTCTACCCTACGACGTCACCCCTTTACTCTCTGATGGACCCCTTACAATTTGGCTTCTGTGTTTTTATATTCTACTGAAATATACATTACCCGGAGTATCTAATGCGTAGCGATCCTTTCTGTACAGAGCTGCAGAATATTTTGGTCTTGTATAAGCAATGACCATGTTCACCACTGATGTACAATATGGAGTGAGATCCATGAGATCCATCCCATCATCATCATCATCCGTGATATTGTGGCCTCCCTCTATAGTTATCTAAGAAGTTTTGGCCCATTCACTCAGGGCAGTGCGGGCGGCACTGGCATCAGAGGTCCTGTTAAATATTGTAAGAAGAGGGGGCTGGCAGCGTCTGTCATGTGTTCTTTCTTGCTGAGGGGCTTATTACTTCCGTCCTCACTCCCGGGTCGGGTCCTCTTCACCTCCGGGCACGTCACTCAGCGCCAGGACTTTGGGGCAGCAGTCCGTCTGAATTTTGGGATCTGGTCGGGGGTTTTACGGCCTCTCCTACAATTTCTACTTTTTTCCCACAATTCCGTTTTTCTTACTCTATACCCACAAAAATAATAATCCTGATAGATTGGGCCACCTGAGACCAAGGCAGGTCGACAGAGACTGCAGGGGAACACACGAGAGAACCGACAAGGCGTGTGCTGTAAGTGGCGCCATTATATGTGTCCCCCAGAGGAGGCATCGCCAGTCACGGACCTCCCAGACAGCGCTGCTCTGCCAGCACGTAACTTTCTAACCCTCCCTGGCACTGGCAGAGGCGCGGACGATCACACAGATGAGTCAACATTAATGGCCGCCGCCAAATAAAACAAGACGCAAAATAAAACCAAGAAAGAAAACAATCAATAAAGCCATTAATTGTGTCTTTGAGGCGATTGTGCGGATCAGCATTGTCTCCTCGTAATTTATGTTCTGTAATAATGAGAAACCCCATTATGCCAGCTCCTCGGAACGTGTGGCGATCGAAGCCGGGGGCCGCTCACCGCGCACGGGACAGGGCGCTCCACATTATATTGTTTCACTTGACGAATGAGACGGCGGAAGATAAAATAAACTAATCCCAAATTAAACGTGAAACCGAAACAAAGCGGAGAATGGGGAGATTTACATAATAACCGCAGATAAATCACAAGTACATGAGCGGAATAATGGACGACCCCAAACTGAGCGCAGATTTACCCGAGACTTCAAGAAATGTCACAACCTACAAATGACATTCACTCAAATGACGGAGGAGACGCCGAGTCCTCCATTAGCGGCGCATAAAAAAAATGACCGTCGGCACAGAACATCGTAAGACCCATTCAAATGAATGGGCAGATGTTTGCCGGCGCATTGGAGCCGTGTTTTCGGACGTAATTTGAGGTTAAAACGCCCGAATTACGTCCGTAAATAGTGTGTGTGTGAACCCAGCCTTAGGCCCCATGTCCACTTCAGTTTTTTCCTTCCGGGTGTTATCTGTTGTTGTCACGGATAGCACCCTGAACCCATTCATTTCAATGCGGCCATGCACACTTACGTTTTAACGGAACCGTGCGGCCGCTCCGCCAAAAGTAGTTCAGGTCCTACACCTGCCCGTTTTTGACGGTACAGTCTCGGCCTTTGCATTGAATTTGGTCCGTGAAACAACGAACTGCACACGGAAGCCATCCTTGTGCAGCCCGTGTGTGACGGGACCGTCATTAACGGCCATACAACGGCCGACGGAAGTGTGCATGAGGCCTTACTACCTCCTTTTATATCAGGGTCACTATATCCCTCTATACATTACTCCATGGTCTATATATCCCATAAATTATTACACTGTCTAAACCATCCCATACATTATCATCTATATATCCCATACATTACTATACTGTTTATAAATCTCATACGTAATTATACTGTCTGTAGGTCCCTTACATTCCTACACTGCCTATAGATCCCATACATTATTAGGGAGCTTAAACACCGTAATACAGGCACATTTTTTCATTCATATTTCAGCCGCGACACCGTAGTTCTAATTATAGAGGTCTATGGGGATCTAAGTTTGGTTCACTTGAATAGGGGAGTCCAGGTCTTCTGGCTGTAATATGGGCGCTAAAATGCACCGTAATGTGTCTTCATACTGTGTGTGTGTGTGTGTGTGTGTGTGTGTGTATATAGAGAGAGATCCTGTGCTTGTGGTGACCTTATTAGACTGTATATATCTTGTGCTGTGTGTGATGTCATTATTATTGTGTATATAGATCCTGTGTTGTCTGTGATGTCATTATTATTGTGTATATAGATCCTGTGTTGTCTGTGATGTCATTATTATAGTGTATATAGATCCTGTGTTGTCTGTGATGTCATTATTATAGTGTATATAGATCCTGTGTTGTCTGTGATGTCATTATTATTGTGTATATAGATCCTGTGTTGTCTGTGATGTCATTATTATTGTGTATATAGATCCTGTGTTGTCTGTGATGTCATTATTATAGTGTATATAGATCCTGTGTTGTCTGTGATGTCATTATTATAGTGTATATAGATCCTGTGTTGTCTGTGATGTCATTATTATAGTGTATGTAGATCCTGTCGTGTGTGTGATGTCATTTGTATACTGTCTATAGATCCTGTCGTGTGTGTGTGATGTCATTTGTATACTGTCTATAGATCCTGTCGTGTGTGTGATGTCATTTGTATACTGTCTATAGATCCTGTCGTGTGTGTGTGATGTCATTTGTATACTGTCTATAGATCCTGTCGTGTGTGTGATGTCATTTGTATACTGTCTATAGATCCTGTACTGTGTGATGTCGTCATTACACTAATTTACCTAATCAGGACTCCGGATGGAGAGGGGGGGGGGGTCATTATGATGTTTGCTTTGTGCCCCCCTTTATTCTCTGTTTACCCCCTGAGTAAAGTAAAGCATAAATCCCCAGCACACATTCCCGCTCATCAGAGGTCGTCATGTGCGCGAGATGTCTGACCCGGGCCTCATGCGCTCGTCCTTCATAGTTTTCACGTCCATTTAAAACTGATCCCTGTGTCCGTTGTGACATCTGTGTCGTTCTATACCGTGTGTGGTTTCCGTTGTCACTCCACGTCTGTTCCGTTTTACATGGACGTTGGGCTTCCGCTTGTCTTCCGTTTTAAACCGTCCGTTCAGATCCATCTTGTGGTGTTGAATGCAGGGCGCTTTGGCACGCTGTGAAAGACGGATGGCAGACGGATGCCTTTCGTGTGCCGTCCGTTGTTTTGACGGTCCCATAGGCTTCAATGGGCGAGATGGACACTGAACGACGGACAGAAGTGGGACATGTTCTACTTTTGACGGAACAGCCGCACGGAACAGTTAAACAACAGAAGTGTTCATGGCGCCATAGAAATGAATGTGTCCGTGTGCAGTCCGTTAAAAAAAACGGAAGAAAAGGACTGAAGTGTGCATGAGGCCTAATAATCCAGCAGGACAGGAGTGTTTCGGATTATCAGACGGTCTAGGGCGTCGAGATGTCATTATAGAGATGGAGGAATCGGTGTAGGAGACATTGCGGCCGTCCTCGTAGCTGAGATATTACGCTGCGGGGGGCAGTTTTTTTTTTTTTTTCAACAAGTGACTGCAGAGAGTCCGGTGTAAAGACTTTCCAGAATGTAAATCACTACAGCAATCTCCGTGCAGACACTGAACAAGCAGGGAATGCTGGGAGATTTCAGCTCTGAAGTATTGTGAATGCCGCAGGTCTGGTTGCTGGTGATGACCTTGAGTCTCAGGAAGGTTGTAGCTGCTGCATTACACACTTCAAGCTATGGCTCATCCAGCAGCTGGGAGTTGTCCGTCTTCCTCTTCAGCATCTCTCTGGTTAATATCTGATGACATCACATCATGGTCAATGTGGGCTTCAATTCCCTGAACTCTCAGGAAAGAGACAACATTATTCTAGGAATTAACCCTCCGCTGCGGTAGAACACGCGGCCTAATGTCCGCCACACATGGGAGGCCCTGGCATCCATGTTTATAATGTCATTACCAGCCCTCTCCATCTTGTCCTGTCAGTGCCGCTAAATGCCAGCCCTGCAGGGGATCCGTCATGTCTGCCACAGCTGTCAGCGGAGCCCTCATTAATAATCTTACTCGCTGATACCGGCTGCGTGTAGGATGATGGGGGGCGTGGGGCTGCGTGTAGGATGATGGGAGAGGGTCTGCGTGTAGGATGATGGGGGGCGGGGGGCTGCGTGTAGGATGATGGGGGGAGAGGGGCTGCGTGTAGGATGGTGGGGGGCTGCGTGTAGGATTATGGGGGGCGTGGGGCTTCGTGTAGGATGATGGGGGGGGGCGGGGGGTTGCGTGTAGGATGATGGGGGGCTGCGTGTAGGATGATGGAGTCAGATGCTCATCTGCTATTCAGCAAATATTCCTCAACTAAAGGAGGGGGGGGTCAATGTACATATTAGGTAGAGAAATAAATGGGGAGCATTGACCAGATGCAGCGTTGTCCCTCACGATAATCCCAGTTTATGGGCGCATCTTACTATTCATAGTCCCTGGGTTCTCCCACGATTCCCTGCTTGCAGCGCTGTCTCATCTGGAGACCTACAGCTCTATTCATCCTGAGCTTCCTGATTCATGAACAGAAAGTAAGAGACTAAAACCTACAAAGGCAGTGAAGTGAATGTATCTGTGCATAATAGTGCCGCTCAGGGTCTGTGGAAAGCTGGATGTGAGGCTCAAGTGCAGTGTGGTGGTGACCATTAGCGGTTGTCAGCCAGCATGTCACCGCACCCATACCTCCCAACTTTCAAGCATCACAGCCAGTGCCCTTGTACATAATGTCCCTATATAGTGCTAATGTCCATGTTGATAGTGCCACACCCCCTTAAAGATAGCGCCACCCCCCCCCCCCTGCGCCATTGGGACTCCCTCTAGGAGCGGAATCCCCAGCCAGAGCATAGGCCGGCGATTCTGCTCCTAGAGGAAAGACCTGATGTCACTGTCCACATATGTACAGTGACGTCAGTGGCTACACCTTGAGCGGAATCCCCATTGCCGATGATCTGGCTGGGGATTCCGCTCCAGGAGGAGCCCCTGGCGTCAATGTCCATATATGGACAGTGACATCAGGGCTTCCCCGAGCACAGCGCTTAAAGTAGCGCTGTGCCCAGAGAGTCCTCGGCGAGAGGAGGAGCTCTCTCTGCTCTTCCGCTCTGAACTAATTCTGAAGCAGGGAGTTAATAGTTCTGTCAGGTCCGAATTTCAAGGTAGCTTCCTTCTCCCTGTTATTTCACACCGAATAACCACCTCTGTAAATTGAAAGCTGAATGCACTCATGGAAAGAAGTACACCACACAGACAAATGTTGGTAGACCTCTTTCCCTCAGTCAAGCAGGAAGTGAACTGAACTTTATTTTAGAACAAAGAACACAAAAAGACACATGTCTCCTCCCTAGAGATGTGGGACGTGCTTAAGCCCCCCTTGGCTCCTCAGCTGTAAGTTCTTCTGTGCATTCCGCTTTCATTCCAGGGGCGGTGTCTCCATAGGCGTGTCCATCATGAACAAAGAACTGAAATGTATATACATATGTGTGAGGATAATATTTTTGCAAACAATATACATGGTAATGATCCCTGACCGTTCCATGCTTCAGCATTGGGTTAAACTACAGAGGGACATACCCCCGGCCGCCCTGGACACCGCCCGGAATCCGGGACTTTCCTGCTGAATCCGGGACAGTTGGGAGGTATGCGTCACCGCTCTCAGTGGTCTCCCTACAGCAATAGTGTGTCCTGACCGTAACACAGACGTGGTCTCAGATCACCCTGCGCTGTGGGGCATGTCCACATTAATAATGTAAGCAGGGCAGACTAGACTCACCTCACAACGCTCTGTCCAAGGTACAGCACACGAGCTCGATCCCAGCGAGAAGGTGCAGGGACCGCATGCATTAATTAACAGATCCCACATTCATTATTAAGTAACACAAAATGCAAAACCAGCGCCCCCTCTACCCAGCTGCATGGTTAGGCTATGTTCACACAGAGTTTTTTGCAGGCGGAATTTCTGCCTCAAAATTCAGTTTGGAAGTTTGAGGCAGATTTTCCTCTGCCTGCACGCCAATCTTCGCGTCGTTTTTCGCCCGCGGCCATTGAGCGCCGCGGGCATAAAACGCAGCTAAATACGCTTTCTCTGCCTCCCATCGATGTCAATGGGAGGTCAGAGGCGTAGATAGGACATGTCCCTTCTTTCTCCCGGTTTAACCGTCTCGCGGGAAAAAGACGCCTCCGCCTCCCATTGAAATCAATGGGAGGCATTTTCGGGCTGTTTTGGACGAGTTTTGCAACGCGGTTGTAAAGGATCTGCCAGGCACAGCTTCGGGGTTAACGCCCATAGATAAACAGTCTGCACCTGAGTCTATGTCTCTGAGACTGACTCCATCTTCCACCACTCAGGGTGGCAGGCTTAGGAGTGGGAGAACCTATCACAGCCTGGCCAGACGGAGCTATCTCCCGCCCTCTGTCTATTTATACCTGCCTTTCCTGTTCCTCCTTTGCTTGTGATTCTTCTCGTTTTGGTTTCCTGGCCCTGCTGCAGCTTCTTGAACTACTTGTCCTTGCTTCATATTGACCCCGGCTTGCTGACTACTCTCCTGCTCTGCGTTTGGTACCTCGTACACTCCTGGATTGACTCGGCTTGTTCTCTTCTCTTGTTGCTCTTGGTGTTGCCATGGGCAACTGCCCCTTTCTCCCCCTAGCTCTGTGTACCCTTGTCTGTTTGTCTGTCGTGCACTTATTGAGCGTAGGGACCGTCGAACAGTTGTACCCCGTCGCCTAAGGCGGGTCGTTGCAAGTAGGCAGGGACTGAGTGGTGGGTAGATTAGGGCTCACTTGTCTGTCTCCCCACCCCCGTCATTACAGCGGTTTCCAAGTAAAAAAAACTCTGTGTGAACATAGCCTTAATTCGGCCTGGCGATTGCGTTATGTCTCTATCGGCTAGACTTCTCCGCTCTCTTTACTGTTTCTGCTTTGGTTGGTTGTCTAAGAGGCTTCTGTACCCACCACTAGGGGGCGCTCACTACATACAGATATATACAGCTCCCATAGAGTTACATCATAACATTCTGCTGCCTGCATTCACCACTAGGAGGAGCTCACTACATACAGATATATACAGCTCCCATAGAGTTACATCATAACATTCTGCTGCCTGCAGCCACCACTAGGGGGAGCTCACTACATACAGATATATACAGCTCCCAAGGAGCTACATGATAACATTCTGCTACCTGCAGCCAACATTAGGGGTAGCTCACTACACACAGATATATACACCTCCCATAGAGATACAGGATAATATTCTGCTGCCACCACTAGGGGGAGCTCACTACATACAGAAATATACAGCCCCCATAGAGTTACATGATAACATTCTGCTGCCTGCAGCCACCACTAGGGGGAGCTCACTACATACAGATATATACAGCCCCCATAGAGTTACATGATAACATTCTGCTGCCGGCAGTCTCCACTAGGGTGAGCTAACTACATACAGATATATACAGCTCCCATAGAGTTACATGATAACATTCTGCTGCCTGCAGCCACCACTAGGGGGAGCACACTACATACAGATATATACAGCCCCCATAGAGTTACATGATAACATTCTGCTGCCTGCAGCCACCACTAGGGGGAGCACACTACATACAGATATATACAGCTCCCATAGAGTTACATGATAACATTCTGCTGCCGGCAGTCACCACTAGGGGGAGCTAACTACATACAGATATATACAGCTCCCATAGAGTTACATGATAACATTCTGCTGCCTGCAGCCACCACTAGGGGGAGCACACTACATACAGATATATACAGCTCCCATAGAGTTACATGATAACATTCTGCTGCCTGCAGCCACCACTAGGGGGAGCACACTACATACAGATATATACAGCTCCCATAGAGTTACATGATAACATTCTGCTGCCTGCAGCCACCACTAGGGGAAGCTCACTACAAACAGATATATACAGCTCCCATTGAGTTACATAATAAGGTTCCAGCTGCCTAAAGCCACCACTAGGGGGAGCAGTGCCCATACACACAGAGAAGTGGTACTGTGCACTGACTATACATACAAGAATAAGATCTATTTTTAGATCTGGACTTAAGCAATCATTAGGACACAATTAAATTCTAAATATCTGTTGGGTCCACACGGTTCTGCGCCATTTTCTACAAGTCACAACGCCAGATAAGTGATATACGTGCATCGTCCAGTATCTGTTGGCTTCAAAATGACTGATGACGTTCTAGATGTAATTAACCATCTGTCTCCTGGTTCAGATTTGTCTTCTGTAGGACACAGCGGGTGCGTCTCCACTCACTACACAACGGCAGAAATCCGAGGCGTTGTTACTGCGGATGAGCTGCGGCTGTGCAGCAGAACCGCATGAGGATTAGTCCCGTTGTTATTCAGTAGGGCTTATTTTTGGCTTTTCCTTGCAGAGCATGCTACTTAATTCTGCAAAATCTGCGTGCAAATTTTCTGTATCATGTGAACGGGGTTGTGAACAAGCCCAGTCACATGCATGGGATTCAGCTTGTCATTGGATTCGATGCAGATTTTGCCACATAATTCCTACCAAAATCTCTGTCAAATCCGACGCGTGTAAACGGAGCGTAATATCATGAGAAAATAACCTCCGCTGAGTCAAGCGCCTCTCCCGCCACACAAGAAGCCGCTACAAATATCTGAATTTCTATGATATTCGTTCCTTTAGCTGCAAGAAAACAAATCTCTCCATTCACTTTTTACTTATTTTGACTTATTTTTTTCATCTTGCCACTAAGACAAAACACATTACAGGAAGCGCGAACTCTCCAGCTCCCGGATCACCCCCCGGGGGGCAGTAAACGCTGCATCTACTTAATAAAAACATGTTGATATTTCAGATCTAATTGCTTCCATTGGGAGAGTGAATATATTGGGCGAGCGGCGAGGACATCGTAAGTCATAAAACACCAGAGTAATAAAATGCAGCAAGTCTCCGGTACGCGGGTCCATAATGAATGAGACCCCATTCATCTTCACGTGGGGGTCTGTGGAGATGCACGAGGAGCGCGGCGACCGACATATTTATTCCCTGGAACGTTCCTGCTCTGAATTCTTTATCGCGCATTTGCTACTCTGTAATAAGAGCAATTTTCTAAATGTATTGAAGGGGGGAGGGGGGGTACTGATCTTCTCCACAGACTGTGACATCACTGACCTCACCCTGTGACATCATTCAATCACAAACTGACCTGCTTCATGGACTGTGACCTCCTTGTCTTCCCCATGACATCACCATCCAATCACACTAGCTATATAGACCGTGACCTCACTGACCGCGCCCTGTAACATCATCCAATCACACGCTAACCTGCTATAAAGAGTGTGTGACCACACTGCACCCCCCTCTGACATACTCATTAAAGAGGCTGTCACCGGATTAGAAGTGCCCTGTCTCCTACATAATGTGATCAGCGCTGTAATGTAGAGGACAGCAGTGCTTTTTATTTTGAAAAACTATCAATTTTGAGCAAGTTATGAGTTTCTTAATAGACAACTGGTCGTGTTTTTACTTTTGACCAAGTGGGCGTTGTGAAGGAAGTGTATGGCGCTGACCAATCCGTGACCAATCAGCGTCATACACTTCTCTCCATTCGTCCATTTGTATTCACTGCACAGTGTGATCTCACGAGATCACGCTGTGCTGTCACACACACCCACATTAACTTTACTGAAGTGTCTTGAGAGTGAATAGACATCACCTTCAGCCAGGACGCCATGTCTATTCACAATGCCGACACTTCGGTAAAGTTTTTGTGGGACTTAATCACAGCACAGCACATCGAGATCACGCTGTGCGGTGAATACAAATGGACATGAATGGAGAGAAGTGTATGACGCTGATTCGTCACTTATTGGTCAGCGTCATGTCTTTCCAACGCCCACTTGGTCAAAAGGTAAAACACGCCCAGTTGTCTATTAAAAAACTAATTAGCATAAATCTAAAATTGCTCATAACTTGCTCAAAAATGATCGTTTTTCAAAATAAAAACCACTGCTGTTATCTACATTACAGCGCTGATCACATTATGTAGGAGACCGGGCACTTATAATCTGGTGACAGAGACTCTTTAAATCACAGACTAACCTGCTACATAGAGTGTGTGACCTCACTGCCCTCCCCAAGTGAAATCATCAACCTATCACAGACTAACCTGCTACATTTTGAGACTCTATGACCTCATCCCTTCCCTTTTTCCCATCCCTTAGTTGAACGTAATGGACATGTGTCTTTTTTCAACCATACTAACTATGTAACTGCCCTCTCCTGTGACATCATCATCCAATCATAGACTGACCTGCTCCATAGACAGATTTACCTCACCCTATGACATCATCATTCAATCACATACTGACCAGCTGCATAAACTGTGGGAGTGTTCTATACATCGGAGATCTGTTACATGGAGTGTTCTATACATCCGAGATCTGTTACATGGAGTGTTCTATACATCAGTGATCTGTTACATGGAGTGTTCTATACATCAGTGATCTGTTACATGGAGTGTTCTATACATCAGAGATCTGTTACATGTAGTATTCTGTACATCAGTGATCTGTTACATGTAGTATTCTATACATCAGTGATCTGTTACATGTAGTATTCTATACATCAGTGATCTGTTACATGGTGTATTCTATACATCAGTGATCTGTTACATGTAGTATTCTATACATCAGTGATCTGTTACATGTAGTATTCTATACATCAGTGATCTGTTACATGGAGTGTTGTATACATCAGTGATCTGTTACATGTAGTATTCTATACATCAGAGATCTGTTACATGGTGTATTCTATACATCAGTGATCTGTTACATGTAGTATTCTATACATCAGTGATCTGTTACATGGCGTGTTCTATACATCAGTGATCTGTTACATCAGTGATCTGTTACATGGAGTGTTATATACATCAGAGATCTGTTACATGGATTGTTATATACATCAGTGATCTGTTACATCAGTGATCTGGTTACATGGAGTGTTCTATACATCAGTGATCTGTTACATGTAGTATTCTATACATCAGTGATCTGTTACATGGAGTGTTATATACATCGGAGATCTGTTACATGGAGTGTTCTATACATCAGAGATCTGTTACATGGAGTGTTCTATACATCAGTGATCTGTTACATGGAGTGTTCTATACATCAGTGATCTGTTACATGGAGTGTTCTATACATCAGTGATCTGTTACATGTAGTATCCTATACGTCAGTGATCTGTTACATGGAGTGTTCTATACATCAGTGATCTGTTACATGGAGTGTTCTATACAACAGAGATCTGTTACATGTAGTATTCTATACATCAGTGATCTGTTACATGGAGTGTTCTATACATCAGTGATCTGTTACATGGAGTGTTCTATACATCAGTGATCTGTTACATGGAGTGTTATATACATCAGTGATCTGTTACATCAGTGATCTGGTTACATGGAGTGTTCTATACATCAGTGATCTGGTTACATGGAGTGTTCTATACATCACTGATCTGGTTACAAGGTTGTATTCTATACATCAGGGATCTGTTACATGGAGTGTTATATACATCAGGGATCTGTTACATGTAGTATTCTATACATCAGTGATCTGTTACATGGAGTGTTCTATACATCACTGATTTGGTTACATGGAGTGCTCTATACATCAGAGATCTGTTACATGGTGTATTCTATACATCAGTGATCTGTTACATAGAGTGTTCTATACATCAGTGATCTGCTACATGGAGTGTTCTATACATCAGTGATCTGTTACATGGAGTGTTCTATGCATCAGGGATCTGTTACATGTAGTATTCTATACATCAGTGATCTGTTACATGGAGTGTTCTATACATCACTGATTTGGTTACATGGAGTGCTCTATACATCAGTGATCTGTTACATGGTGTATTCTATACATCAGTGATCTGTTACATGGAGTGTTCTATACGTCAGTGATCTGTTACATGGAGTGTTCTATACATCAGAGATCTGTTACATGGAGTGTTCTATACATCAGTGATCTGTTACATGTAGTATTCTATACATCAGTGATCTGTTACATCAGTGATCTGTTACATGGAGTGTTATATACATCAGAGATCTGTTACATGGAGTGCTATATACATCAGTGATCTGTTACATCAGTGATCTGGTTACATGGAGTGTTCTATACATCAGTGATCTGTTACATGGAGTGTTCTATACATCACTGATTTGGTTACATGGAGTGCTCTATACATCAGTGATCTGTTACATGGTGTATTCTATACATCAGTGATCTGTTACATGGAGTGTTCTATAAGTCAGTGATCTGTTACATGGAGTGTTCTATACATCAGTGATCTATTACATGGCGTGTTCTATACATCAGTGATCTATTACATCAGTGATCTGTTACATGGAGTGTTCTATACATCAGTGATCTGCTTACATGGAGTGTTCTATACATCAGTGATCTGGTTACATGGAGTGTTCTATACATCAGTGATTTGTTACATGTAGTGTTCTATACATCAGTGATCTGCTTACATGGAGTGTTCTATACATCAGGGATCTGTTACATGGAGTGTTCTATACATCACTGCTTTGGTTACATGGAGTGCTCTATACATCAGTGATCTGTTACATGGCGTGTTCTATACATCAGTGATCTGTTACATCAGTGATCTGTTACATGGAGTGTTATATACATCAGAGATCTGTTACATGGAGTGTTATATACATCAGTGATCTGTTACATCAGTGATCTGTTACATGGAGTGTTCTATACATCAGGGATCTGTTGCATGGAGTGTTATATACATCAGTCATCTGTTACATGTAGTATTCTATACATAAGTGATCTGTTACATGGTGTATTCTATACATCAGTGATCTTTTACATGGTGTATTCTGTACATCATTAATCTGTTACATGGAGTGTTCTATACATCAGAGATCTGTTACATGGAGTGTTCTATACATCAGAGATCTGTTACATGGAGTGTTCTATACATCAGTGATCTGTTACATGGAGTGTTCTATACATCAGAGATCTGTTACATGGAGTGTTCTATACATCAGAGATCTGTTACATGGAGTGTTCTATACATCAGTGATCTGTTACATGGAGTGCTCTATACATCAGTGATCTGGTTACATGGAGTATTCTATACATCAGGGATCTGTTACATGGAGTGTTCTATACATCACTGATTTGGTTACATGGAGTGCTCTATACATCAGAGATCTGTTACATGGTGTATTCTATACATCAGTGATCTGTTACATGGTGTATTCTGTACATCATTGATCTGTTACATGGAGTGTTCGGTACATCAGAGATCTGTTACATGTAGTGTTCTATACATCAGTGATCTGTTACATGGAGTGTTCTATACATCAGTGATTTGGTTACATGGAGTGCTCTATACATCAGAGATCTGTTACATGGTGTATTCTATACATCAGTGATCTGTTACATGGAGTGTTCTATACATCAGTGATCTGTTACATGGAGTGTTCTATACATCAGTGATCTGTTACATGGAGTGATCTATACATCAGTGATCTGTTACATGGAGTGTTCTATACATCAGTGATCTGTTACATGGAGTGTTCTATACATCAGTGATCTGTTACATGGAGTGTTCTATACATCAGTGATCTGTTACATGGAGTGTTCTGTACATCAGTGATCTGTTACATGGAGTGTTCTATACATCAGTGATCTGTTACATGGAGTGTTCTATACATCAGTGATCTGTTACATGGAGTGTTCTATACATCAGTGATCTGTTACATGGAGTGTTCTATACATCAGTGATCTGTTACATGGAGTGTTCTATACATCAGTGATCTGTTACATGTAGTATTCTATACATCAGTGATCTGTTACATGGAGTGTTCTGTACATCAGAGATCTGTTACATGTAGTATTCTATACATCAGTGATCTGTTACATGGAGGGTTCTATACATCAGTGATCTGTTACATGGAGTGTTCTATACATCAGTGATCTGTTACATGTAGTATCCTATACGTCAGTGATCTGTTACATGGAGTGTTCTATACGTCAGTGATCTGTTACATGGAGTGTTCTATACATCAGTGATCTGTTACATGTAGTATTCTATACATCAGTGATCTGTTACATGGAGTGTTATATACATCAGAGATCTGTTACATGGAGTGTTATATACATCAGTGATCTGTTACATCAGTGATCTGGTTACATGGAGTGTTCTATACATCAGTGATCTGTTACATGGAGTGTTCTATACATCAGTGATCTGGTTACATGGAGTGTTCTATACATCAGTGATCTGCTTACATGGAGTGTTCTATACATCAGTGATCTGGTTACATGGAGTGTTCTATACATCAGTGATCTGTTACATGGAGTGTTCTATACATCAGTGATCTGGTTACATGGAGTATTCTATACATCAGGGATCTGTTACATGGAGTGTTATATACATCAGTGATCTGTTACATGTAGTGTTCTATACATCAGTGATCTGTTACATGGAGTGTTCTATACATCAGTGATCTGTTACATGGAGTGTTCTATACATCAGTGATCTGTTACATGGTGTATTCTGTACATCATTGATCTGTTACATGGAGTGTTCGGTACCTCAGAGATCTGTTACATGGAGTGTTCTATACGTCAGAGATCTGTTACATGGAGTGTTCTATACATCAGTGATCTGTTACATGGAGTGTTTTATACATCAGTGATCTGTTACATGGAGTGTTCTATAAATCAGTGATCTGTTACATGGAGTGTTCTATACATCAGTGATCTGTTACATGGAGTGTTCTATACATCAGTGATCTGTTACATGGAGTGTTCTATACATCAGTGATCTGTTACATGGAGTGTTCTATGCATCAGGGATCTGTTACATGTAGTATTCTATACATCAGTGATCTGTTACATGGAGTGTTCTATACATCACTGATTTGGTTACATGGAGTGCTCTATACATCAGAGATCTGTTACATGGAGTGTTCTATACATCAGTGATCTGTTACATGTAGTATTCTATACATCAGTGATCTGTTACATCAGTGATCTGTTACATGGAGTGTTCTATACATCACTTATTTGGTTACATGGAGTGCTCTATACATCAGAGATCTGTTACATGGTGTATTCTATACATCAGTGATCTGTTACATGTAGTATTCTATACATCAGTGATCTGTTACATGGAGTGTTCTATACATCACTTATTTGGTTACATGGAGTGCTCTATACATCAGAGATCTGTTACATGGTGTATTCTATACATCAGTGATCTGTTACATGGAGTGTTCTATACATCAGCGATCTGTTACATGGAGTGTTCTGTACATCAGTGATCTGTTACATGGTGTATTCTGTACATCATTGATCTGTTACATGGAGTGTTCGGTACATCAGAGATCTGTTACATGGAGTGTTCTATACATCAGAGATCTGTTACATGGTGTTCTGTACATCAGAGATCTGTTACATGGAGTGTTCTATACATCAGAGATCTGTTACATGGAGTGTTCTATACATCAGTGATCTGTTACATGGAGTGTTCTATACATCAGTGATCTGTTACATGGAGTGTTCTATACATCAGTGATCTGTTACATGGAGTGTTCTATACATCAGTGATCTGTTACATGGAGTGTTCTATACATCAGTGATCTGTTACATGGAGTGTTCTATACATCAGTGATCTGTTACATGGAGTGTTCTATACATCAGTGATCTGTTACATGGAGTATTCTATACATCTGAGATCTGTTACATGGAGTGATCTATACATCAGTGATCTGTTACATGGAGTGTTCTATACATCAGTGATCTGTTACATGGAGTGTTCTATACATCAGTGATCTGTTACATGGAGTGTTCTATACATCAGTGATCTGTTACATGGAGTGTTCTATACATCAGTGATCTGTTACATGGAGTGTTCTATACATCAGTGATCTGTTACATGGAGTGTTCTATACATCAGTGATCTGTTACATGGAGTATTCTATACATCTGAGATCTGTTACATGGAGTGATCTATACATCAGTGATCTGTTACATGGAGTATTCTATACATCAGTGATCTGTTACATGGAGTGTTCTATACATCAGTGATCTGTTACATGGAGTGTTCTATACATCAGTGATCTGTTACATGGAGTGTTCTATACATCACTGATTTGGTTACATGGAGTGCTCTATACATCAGAGATCTGTTACATGGAGTGTTCTATACATCAGTGATCTGTTACATGGAGTGTTCTGTACATCAGAGATCTGTTACATGTAGTATTCTATACATCAGTGATCTGTTACATGGAGGGTTCTATTCATCAGTGATCTGTTACATGGAGTGTTCTGTACATCAGTGATCTGTTACATGGAGTGTTCTGTACATCAGTGATCTGTTACATGGAGTGTTCTATACATCAGTGATCTGTTACATGGAGTGTTCTATACATCAGTGATCTGTTACATGGAGTGTTCTGTACATCAGTGATCTGTTACATGGAGTGTTCTATACATCAGTGATCTGTTACATGTAGTATTCTATACATCAGTGATCTGTTACATGGAGTGTTCTGTACATCAGTGATCTGTTACATGGAGTGTTCTATACATCAGAGATCTGTTACATGTAGTATTCTGTACATCAGTGATCTGTTACATGGAGTGTTCTGTACATAAGTGATCTGTTACATGGAGTGTTCTATACATCAGAGATCTGTTACATGTAGTATTCTATACATCAGTGATCTGTTACATGGAGTGTTCTATACATCAGTGATCTGTTACATGGAGTGTTCTATACATCAGTGATCTGTTACATGGAGTGTTCTGTACATCAGAGATCTGTTACATGGTGTATTCTATACATCAGTGATCTGTTACATGGAGTGATCTATACATCAGTGATCTGTTACATGGAGTGTTCTGTACATCAGAGATCTGATAGATTTTTGTATGATATTTGTTAATTTATAGATTCTGTCTGTAATGATCTTCCGGTATTCCGCTCCGCTCCCCTCTCATGGATTAGCGTTTATACGTTGATGGCGAGCGGAGAAGCGGGATTTGTGACGGTCGATCCCATGACAAACGCTATCAGTTTTCTTTTGTTGTTTAATAAACAGTGGGATTCGCTTAACTCCAATAAATCTCCATTTCACAGATTTCCATATTCAAAGGCGTCTTATCTGTACAAGTCCAATGATTGTTTCCGTGGCGGGGGGATAATTAATGTCCTTTGTTAGACGCCATCACAGAGCCCTTAATTGTCTTATTAATAAAGTTAATTGGGTTTGTTCTATGTGGAACTGCCGCCTCAATATTCCTCAGTGGCAATAACCCTTTTGATGCCAGAAAGCAGGTCTAGTCAGGGCCGCCATCAGGGGAGTATTAGGGGTAGTAGTGTAGGGGGCCCGGCCAAACTTAATTGAAAGGGGGGCCCGGCAACTGCCGCGACTTGCCTTTGGTAGAAAAAAACAGGCCCCTGCAATGGGGCCTGTTTTTTTCACCAAAACAATGTCGTGAGCTGCGGGCCCCCCTCTCGTGAAACACCGCCGTGAGCTGCGGGCCCCCCTCTTATCACCGCCGCGAAATACCGGCCGCTTGCGCGCGTACGAGCGAGCGCGCGACCACGCGCGAACGACTGCAAGCGCGCGCTCCGACGCGCGAACGACCAGGCGCGCCGCCGAGAGGGAGGCGGTGCGCCCGCAACACAAGATCTAGGGGGAAGGACAGCCACACTGGACAGCGGCGCAGTCTACTTACCTGCTGGCCCGCCTCCGACTCGTCCGCCTCCGACTCCGCCTTCTCGTCCTCGTCCGACTCCGCCTCCTCGTCCTTCAGAGCGTGGCTGCGTAAGGAGAGGGGGAGGAGTCTAGTTGTTGCGCGGCGGCAGTTCTACGATCCCCGCCATTTTCTGGAGGCTGGAGGTGAAGGACGACATCTGGACCGAAGATATCGCCTGAAGAGGACTGGAGTGGGAGCAGCTCTTCTGACACGGTGAGTAAAGTGTGTCAAAGTGCTATTTATGTATGGCCCTGTTCACACAGAGTATTTTGCAGGCCAAAAAAATCTGCCTCAAAATTCCTTAAGGAATTTTGAGGCAGATTTTGACCTGCCCACACTATCTTGCCGCGTTTTTTGCTGCGTTTTTTGCAGACATAAAACGCAGCGAAAAATGCATTTTCTGCCTCCCATTGATTTCGATGGGAGGTCAGAGGCGGAACCGCGGCAAGAAAGGACGTGCTGCTTTTTCTTTTTTCCGCGTCTGGCTCCCATTGATTTCAGATTAAATCAATGGGAGGCGGTTTTGGAAGTTTTTTGGTGCTGATTCTGACGCAGTGTCCGAGTCAATATCAAGGCCCAAAAACTCTGTGAACTGGGCCTTATTGTTAGGGCTTATTCAGACGAACGTGTAATACATCCGTGCAACGCGCCTCGCACGGACCTATGTTACTCTATGGGGCCGTGCAGACTGTCAGTGATTTTCACGCGCCTCGCACGGACCTATGTTACTCTATGGGGCCGTGCAGACTGTCAGTGATTTTCACGCGCCTCGCACGGACCTATGTTACTCTATGGGGCCGTGCAGACGGTCAGTGATTTTCACGCAGCGTGTGTCCGTGTGTCCGCTGCGTAAAACTCACGACATGTCCGATATTTGTGCATTGTTCGCGCATCACGCACCCATTGACGTCAATGGGTGCGTGAAAATCCCGCCAAGCACTTCCGCAGCCGTATAAACTATGAATGAAAACAGAAAAGCACCGCGTGCTACAAACATACAAACAGAGTGTCATAATGATGGCGGCTGTGCGAAAATCACGCATCATACGCTGCTGACGCACGGAGCTGTTATGACCTTTTGCATGCGCAAAACGCCACGTGTTTGCGCGCACAAAAAGCACACGCTTGTGTGAATCCGGCCTTAGGGTAGGAACACACTAGGCGTGAACACTGCGGATTTTATGCAACACATTTTATTGTAGAGAATCCGCAGCGTATCACAGTCACAGCAGAGGGGGTCAGATATGAACAAATCTCATCCACACGCTGCAAAAATAATGGACCTGCCGTGTGGCTTTTGGCTTTTTAAGCCGCAGCGTGTCAATGTATTCTGTGGGATCGCCGCTCCTCTGTTGCGGAAATGCTGCGGTTCATATGTGTGACTGATATCAGCCGCTCCTCTTATATCACTCCAGTACTATTATATCCTCCAGAGACAATACATCATGTGTGACTGATATCAGCCGCTCCTCTTATATCACTCCAGTACTATTATATCCTCCAGAGACATTACATCATATGTGTGACTGATATCAGCCGCTCCTCTTATATCACTCCAGTACTATTATATCCTCCAGACATTACATCATATGTGACTGATATCAGCCGCTCCTCTTATATCACTCCAGTACTATTATATCCTCCAGAGACATTACATCATATGTGACTGATATCAGCCGCTCCTCTTATATCACTCCAGTACTATTATATCCTCCAGAGACATTACATTATATGTGTGACTGATATCAGCCGCTCCTCTTATATCACTCCAGTACTATTATATCCTCCAGAGACAATACATCATGTGTGACTGATATCAGCCGCTCCTCTTATATCACTCCAGTACTATTATATCCTCCAGAGACATTACATCATATGTGACTGATATCAGCCGCTCCTCTTATATCACTCCAGCACTATTATATCCTCCAGAGACATTACATCATATATGTGACTGATATCAGCCGCTCCTCTTATATCACTCCAGTACTATTATATCCTCCAGACATTACATCATATGTGACTGATATCAGCCGCTCCTCTTATAACACTCCAGTACTATTATATCCTCCAGAGACATTACATCATATGTGACTGATATCAGCCGCTCCTCTTATATCACTCCAGTACTATTATATCCTCCAGAGACATTACATCATATGTGACTGATATCAGCCGCTCCTCTTATATCACTCCAGTACTATTATATCCTCCAGACATTACATGATGTGTGACTGATATCAGCCGCTCCTCTTATATCACTCCAGTACTATTATATCCTCCAGAGACATTACATCATATGTGTGACTGATATCAGCCGCTCCTCTTATATCACTCCAGTACTATTATATCCTGCAGAGACATTACATCATATGTGTGACTGATATCAGCCGCTCCTCTTATATCACTCCAGTACTATTATATCCTCCAGAGATATTACATCATATGTGTGACTGATATCAGCCGCTCCTCTTATATCACTCCAGCACTATTATATCCTCCAGACATTACATCATATGTGTGACTGATATCAGCAGCTCCTCTTATATCACTCCAGTACTATTATATCCTCCAGACATTACATCATATGTGACTGATATCAGCCGCTCCTCTTATATCACTCCAGTACTATTATATCCTCCAGAGACATTACATCATATGTGACTGATATCAGCAGCTCCTCTTATATCACTCCAGTACTATTATATCCTCCAGAGACATTACATTATATGTGTGACTGATATCAGCCGCTCCTCTTATATCACTCCAGTACTATTATATCCTCCAGAGACAATACATCATGTGTGACTGATATCAGCCGCTCCTCTTATATCACTCCAGTACTATTATATCCTCCAGAGACATTACATCATATGTGACTGATATCAGCCGCTCCTCTTATATCACTCCAGCACTATTATATCCTCCAGAGACATTACATCATATATGTGACTGATATCAGCCGCTCCTCTTATATCACTCCAGTACTATTATATCCTCCAGACATTACATCATATGTGACTGATATCAGCCGCTCCTCTTATAACACTCCAGTACTATTATATCCTCCAGAGACATTACATCATATGTGACTGATATCAGCCGCTCCTCTTATATCACTCCAGTACTATTATATCCTCCAGAGACATTACATCATATGTGACTGATATCAGCCGCTCCTCTTATATCACTCCAGTACTATTATATCCTCCAGACATTACATGATGTGTGACTGATATCAGCCGCTCCTCTTATATCACTCCAGTACTATTATATCCTCCAGAGACATTACATCATATGTGTGACTGATATCAGCCGCTCCTCTTATAACACTCCAGTACTATTATATCCTCCAGACATTACATCATATGTGTGACTGATATCAGCCGCTCCTCTTATATCACTCCAGTACTATTATATCCTCCAGAGACATTACATCATATGTGACTAATATCAGCCGCTCCTCTTATATCACTCCAGCACTATTATATCCTCCAGAGACATTACATCATATGTGACTGATATCAGCCGCTCCTCTTATATCACTCCAGCACTATTATATCCTCCAGAGACATTACATCATATGTGACTGATATCAGCCGCTCCTCTTATATCACTCCAGCACTATTATATCCTCCAGAGACATTACATCATATGTGACTGATATCAGCCGCTCCTCTTATATCACTCCAGTACTATTATATCCTCCAGAGACATTACATCATATGTGTGACTGATATCTGCCGCTCCTCTTATATCACCTTAGCACTATTATATCCTCCAGAGACATTACATCATATGTGTGACTGATATCAGCCGCTCCTCTTATATCACTCCAGCACTATTATATCCTCCAGAGACATTACATCATATGTGACTGATATCAGCCGCTCCTCTTATATCACTCCAGTACTATTATATCCTCCAGAGACATTACATCATATGTGTGACTGATATCAGCCGCTCCTCTTATATCACTCCAGTACTATTATATCCTCCAGAGACATTACATTATATGTGACTGATATCAGCTGCTCCTCTTATATCACTCCAGTACTATTATATCCTCCAGAGACATTACATCATATGTGTGACTGATATCAGCCGCTCCTCTTATATCACTCCAGCACTATTATATCCTCCAGAGACATTACATCATATGTGACTGATATCAGCCGCTCCTCTTATAACACTCCAGTACTATTATATCCTCCAGAGACATTACATCATATGTGTGACTGATATCAGCCGCTCCTCTTATATCACTCCAGTACTATTATATCCTCCAGAGACATTACATCATATGTGTGACTGATATCAGCCGCTCCTCTTATATCACTCCAGTACTATTATATCCTCCAGAGACATTACATTATATGTGTGACTGATATCAGCCGCTCCTCTTATATCACTCCAGTACTATTATATCCTCCAGAGACATTACATCATATATGTGACCGATATCAGCCGCTCCTCTTATATCACTCCAGTACTATTATATCCTCCAGAGACATTACATCATATGTGACTGATATCAGCCGGTCCTCTTATAACACTCCAGTACTATTATATCCTCCAGAGACATTACATCATGTGTGACTGATATCAGCCGCTCCTCTTATATCACTCCAGCACTATTATATCCTCCAGAGACATTACATCATATGTGACTGATATCAGCGGCTCCTCTTATATCACTCCCGGACTATTATATCCTCCAGAGACATAACATCATATGTGACTGATATCAGCCGGTCCTCTTATATCACTCCAGCACTATTATATCCTCCAGAGACATTACATCATATATGTGACTGATATCAGCCGCACCTCTTATATCACTCCAGCACTATTATATCCTCCAGAGACATTACATCATATGTGACTGATATCAGCCGCTCCTCTTATATCACTCCAGTATTATTATATCCTCCAGAGACATTACATCACATGTGACTGATATCAGCCGCTCCTCTTATATCACTCCAGTACTATTATATCCTCCAGAGACATTACATCATATGTGACTGATATCAGCCGCTCCTCTTATATCACTCCAGTACTATTATATCCTCCAGAGACATTACATCATATGTGTGACTGATATCAGCCGCTCCTCTTATAACACTCCAGTACTATTATATCCTCCAGAGATTACATCATATGTGACTGATATCAGCCGCTCCTCTTATATCACTCCAGTACTATTATATCCTCCAGAGACATTACATCATATGTGACTGATATCAGCCGCTCCTCTTATATCACTCCAGTACTATTATATCCTCCAGAGACATTACATCATATGTGTGACTGATATCAGCCGCTCCTCTTATATCACCCCAGCACTATTATATCCTCCAGAGACATTACATCATATGTGTGACTGATATCAGCCGCTCCTCTTATAACACTCCAGCACTATTATATCCTCCAGACATTACATCATATGTGACTGATATCAGCCGCTCCTCTTATATCACTCCAGCACTATTATATCCTCCAGAGACATTACATCATATGTGTGACTGATATCAGCCGCTCCTCTTATATCACTCCAGTACTATTATATCCTCCAGAGACATTACATCATATGTGACTGATATCAGCCGCTCCTCTTATATCACTCCAGTACTATTATATCCTCCAGAGACATTACATCATATGTGTAAAGGATCTGCCAGGCACTTCTGTGGATACGCCCATAGGTAATCAGTCTGCACCTGAGTCTATGTCTCTGAGACTGACTCCATCTTCCACCACCCAGGATGGCAGGCTTAGGAGTGGGAGAGCCTATCACAGCTTGGCCAGACTGAGCTAGCTCCCGCCCTCTGTCTATTTATACCTGCCTTTCCTGTTCCTCCTTTGCTTGTGATTCTTCTCTGTTGGTTTCCTGGCCCTGCTGCAGCTTCTTGAACTACTTGTCCTCTGATTGTGATTGACCTTGGCTTTTCTGTCCACTCTTCTGCTCTGCGTTTTTGTACCTCAGAGAAGGTGCCAATAGGAGAAGCTGAACTGGAGCAGGGAGAGGAGCCATGGAGCCAGCCGGCACCTCAGATAACCGCCCGGTGTAACCTGGTGCCCGCACTGGTAATGGCGTCTGTGAGATCTGATGCTGCTGAGCATGACGTCACAGGACGGTGTTTGCTGATGAATCTGGAATAGTGCGTCGTTCTCTCACCGCTGCTCCTCTTCTAGGGCTGAATATGTTGTAATGTTGAGCAGAGATTTGTGCTGTGTAAGTAGATGAGAAGTGACTTCATTGGGAGCCGACAGTTCTTAAAAGGACCAGGTGACGAACAACCCAGGACGTGTTAATGGACAAATAACAGACTCGCTCCTGTACCCTAAACTTTGGTTGCGTTCTCACAGTAGCGGGTGCTCCCGCCGTGACTGTCAGAGGCGCGTCTCCACCCTAGCGGGTAACGTGGGATCAGGCACAAGATCTCTCAGGGGGACTCCAGCAGGATCGACGTTCCCAACCTCCGTTTCCTCCTTGTCTGCTCCCCAAAGTAGGAGAATCATAACCTAATAGCATTGTAGGATTTACAGTAAAAGAATAGAAGTGAGCGCCCCCGCTGAATTCATCTTTTCACCTCACGCCACCCCTACGCTCCGTTCTATGCTGTGAGTGACTTGGCGCAGACAGGCGCGATGACGCCACTACTTAGCAACCTGCCTGCGCCGAGCCGCCCGCGGCTCCAGCATTGAACCCAATTGAATGTGCGTCTTGCGGATGCAGAGTCAGTTGGAAGCGAGACCAATGCTGTGTGGCAACGGGTTGGCCCCCCAGACTTAGGAGACCGGTCACAGTTGCGACCGTTGAGACCTCCTATAGCTACGCCACTGATCATCTGTATATATGGTAGCCAGAAAAAAGTGACCGCAGTTCTGGACATTATAATATAACTAGGTAACAATGTATCGGTCATCTCCACAATCATTTATTCTGCTCCACTAGAAGTAAAGCTCCTCACACACAGCACGTCCTGGTAAAATGCATGGGGGGAATGTGGGGACCACCGGCCAGAAGACGAGTCCATAACCTCCGCCTCCTCCTCTCCAGCGCCGCGCTGTTAATTTCATCTATAAATCGTCAGACACATAACACAGAATTGTGCTGAGTCCTAAAAGGAAAAACATATCTTTCCGTGTATAAAGAGTAATGACCCGAGACCAGGGCGTAAATCCAGCGATTCTATCCCCTCCGTCCCTCATTTTTCACTTATGTTTTATGACGGTTTGAATTAATTTGAATTAGATTTAATTAGGCTTTAGATTGAGCTCCGGATTTCTGCCTCGTCGCTGCATTAAGTGATTTCCTCCACCGCAGGTTGTTTTGTTTGGATGTTGTCAAATGTGACTGATACGAAGCGTCACTTCATGTCATTTATAAATGTGTCATCGTCTCTTATATCAGTGTTTTAACAGTTCAGGGGGAGCTCGATACTTTACAAACAATATTCAGTGATGAAGGAAAAACTTCCAGAGCTGTTCTCAAAATTCTGATGTACGAAAAACTAAACTGCTAGAGAGTGTCTGTTCATAAGCCTGCTATTTTCAATGACAACCAGCACAATTTGTGAGTGCAGCTCTGGAGTATAATACTGGATGTAACTCAGGATCAGTACAGGAGAAGTAATGTAATGTATGTACACAGTGACTCCACCAGCAGAATAGTGAGGGCAGCTCTGGAGTATAATACAGGATGTAACTCAGGATCAGTGCAGGATAAGTAATGTAATGTATGTACACAGTGACTCCACCAGCAGAATAGTGAGTGCAGCTCTGGAGTATAATACAGGATGTAACTCAGGATCAGTGCAGGATAAGTAATGTAATGTATGTACACAGTGACTCCACCAGCAGAATAGTGAATGCAGCTCTGGAGTATAATACAGGATATAACTCAGGATCAGTACAGGATAAGTAATGTAATGTATGTACATAGTGACTCCACCAGCAGAATAGTGAGTGCAGCTCTGGAGTGTAATACAGGATATAACTCAGGATCAGTACAGGATAAGTAATGTAATGTATGTACACAGTGACTCTACCAGCAGAATAGTGAGTGCAGCTCTGGAGTATAATACAGGATGTAACTCAGGATCAGTACAAGATAAGTAATATAATGTATGTAAACAGTGACTCCACCAGCAGAATAGTGAGTGTAGCTCTGGAGTATAATACAGGATGTAACTCAGGATCAGTACAGGATAAGTAATGTAATGTATGTACACAGTGACTCCACCAGCAGAATAGTGAGTGCAGCTCTGGAGTATAATACAGGATGTAACTCCGGATCAGTACAGGATAAGTAATGTAATGTATGTACACAGTGACTCCACCAGCAGAATAGTGAGTGCAGCTCTGGAGTATAATACAGGATGTAACTCAGGATCAGTGCAGGATAAGTAATGTAATGTATGTACACAGTGACTCCACCTGCAGAAAAGTGAGTGCAGCTCTGGAGTATAATACAGGATGTAACTCAGGATCAGTACAGGATAAGTAATGTAATGTATGTACACAGTGACTCCACCAGCAGAATAGTGAGTGCAGCTCTGGGGTATAATACAGGATGAAACTCAGGATCAGTACAGGATAAGTAATGTAATGTATGTACACAGTGACTCCACCAGCAGAATAGTGAGTACAGCTCTGGAGTATAATACAGGATGTAACTCAGGATCAGTACAGGATAAGTAATGTAATGTATGTACACAGTGACTCCATCAGCAGAATAGTGAGTGCAGCTCTGGAGTATAATACAGGATGTAACTCAGGATCAGTACAGGATAAGTAATGTAATGTATGTGCACAGTGACTCCACCAGCAGAATAGTGAGTGCAGCTCTGGAGTATAATACAGGATGTAACTCAGGATCAGTACAGGATAAGTAATGTATGTACACAGTGACTCCACCAGCAGAATAGTGAGTGCAGCTCTGGAGTATAATACAGGATGTAACTCAGGATCCGTACAGGATAAGTAATATATATACACAGTGACTGCTGTTATGGAGATTTTCTGTATATAACCTGTAACTTGGTGATCGGGGGTGGACACCAGGGTTCTTGCTTGGGGTGTGGCTGATACTGAAGAGAAGTGACGTTCCTGGCATTTTTCTGCCCCTGGGCCCTTGTGCCGGGGTCAGCAGATCTCATTGGCTTCTTGTACCATTTTCTAGAGATAGATCCTGTTTAGTTGTATTCTCAGTCTGTGCCGTCATTGCTGAGGCTGCGGTGAAGGATGAATCCAGTAACTGGGGAATTTGCCACTTGAGCGTCCAGTACGAGAGCAGACACAACCCTTCACCGCGCTGCTGCTATCAGAAACGAGAACATTATATGAAGCTGCACGACGTGATTATAATTTATATTTGAATCCAAATGGATGTTAATCCTCAGAGGCTGCGCCCGCCTTAATTAAATTACTGGAGTCGGCAAATGGAAATATTAACCTGCACCGGATTCCAGTGGAGACGCCGATCCAGAGATAGGAAAACAGTGAAACAACTCGAGGGCTCAGAGATAAAATAAAGCCTCCGACAGCAGACAGTGGAGAAGTAGCAGCGATGCGAGCACGAGACTGAGCCCTCGGAGCGCAGCGCCATTACCACGGCCATGTGGAAGTCACCTTCACTCTTAGGCCTTATTCACACGGATCTATATAACTCAATGTGGCCGCTCACACGGCCGGTGTTTCCACGGAACATGTTAAGGGTCTGTGTGAAAATCAGACATGTGCTATTTTTTCACGCTTCACACATCCCCTATAGACTCTAGTCTATGGGGTATATGTGACATCGCGTCCCGCAGCGCACAGCACAGATGCACCTCGGACTGCAGTTTTTCGCATCCGAGATCCACAATGCCCGTGTGAATGTGGCCTTAGGGTACGTCCACACGTAAACACTGCAGAATGGCCGTCCAGATTTTCCATTCAGAAATTCTGCCGTGTTTTAGTGTTTGAAATGCTGCAAATTAAGAATCTTCGCTGCCGTTTTGCTCGTGCTTTCTGACATATATTTTTTTTGTTCAAATCTCATCCACTCATCCACTCCTGTCAACTCTGTGGATTATCCGCACACAATTCCATTGCAGAAGTTCTGCAGCATTGACGCTTAGTGGGAGCCCAGGCTGATAACGTTGCGGCACCGCTGGAGGGGAGTATGTGGCTTAAAGTGACACTTCCTCTTTGGAGCTGCTTTAAAGAATTTATTAAAGATTTGCATAAATAACAATTCCCTCAGATAATGTGATCCTCCTAAATATTCCACGTAGCGATCACCTATGAAGTGCGATATTGGTGCAGAGAATGGGGCGTATCAGTAAGGATATTATTGGAAAACACTGAGCAGCCTACCTCTGATAAAGGTTATGTGAGACTTTGTGAAACCCCCATAGAATAATTCCCGCTATAAATAATATTATGCACTGAAGATCTGCTCCTATAATCTGCAGTAATTTATATTCAGCAGTACCACTGCCTGGCCACCCGAGGGCACCAACAATCAGTAACACTGGACAGGTTCTGCATTGTGCCTCCAGTTTACCACTATTTACTTCTGGAAGTTATAGGGTTAAAGGGAATGTATTGCGAATTAAACCTTCTTTTTTTTTTTTTTAAGTAAGTTACTTATTTCTATTCTGTTTTTTAATTTTTTTGCTGTATTTTTTTTTTCTTCCACATGGTGGAAAGTATTGAAAATTAAATAAGAATTTGACATGTTTTCCTATGTTGGCCACCAGAGGGAGCACTTCCCGGAATTACAGCAAGGTGATTGAGGCAAAGCAACCTGACTCACAGCTGCCGTAAATGTGGGAGGGAATCTCACCCCCCCCCCCCTCCTACAAGCCAGGAAAAGGTGTCTTCAAATTGCTAAGCAGTGTCCGGCTGCCATTTTGGGTGTGATTGTTGAAATGCAGCTGGCAGGAGCTATAGGACACACCAAAAGGCTAAGGGTATGTTCACACGCTTACTAAATAAAGGGAAAACCGCTCCAGCCATTTTTTAATCAAACTTGCGTTTTTGGCGGCGTCTTTCACGGCCGTTTTTGGAGTTGTTTTTCTGTAGAGTCAATGAAAAACGGCTCCAAAAACGTCCCAAGCAGTGACACGCACTTCTTTTTGGTCGGCGTCTTTTTACGTGCTGTTTTTGGAAAACGGCCACGTAAAAAAACGCCCCGTCGGAAAACAGAACGTCATATTTCCCAATGAAACCAATGGGCAGATGTTTGGAGGCGTTCTGCTTCCGATTTTTCATCCGTTTTTTGGGACATTTATGGACCGAAAAATGGCTGAAAACACTGCGTGTGAACATACCCTTAGAATGATGAAAGTGAAGTGAATGACTTTTCAGTTGACAGGTTCACACGGTGTGTATTTGACACGTTTTTTTGCGCATTTTACATGCCTCTCCTGCTAAATGTCTTTATCCCCCCATCCTGCTGACAGTCTCCTCCAGGATCACCACCCAATACTGCTGACAGTTTCCTCCAGGATCACCACCCAATACTGCTGACAGTTTCCTCCAGGATCACCACCCAATACTGCTGACAGTTTCCTCTAGCGTCACCATACAATCCTGCTGACAGTCTCCTCCAGGATCACCACCCAATCCATCTGCTGCTGACAGTCTCCTCCCCGACCTCCTGCTGATGGATACCTCACCTCCTCACCCGATCACAGTCCGCACACTGTCCACAGACAATACATCACACCCCCCCCCCCCCATCTACTACATCTGACAAGCTTAGCTTCGCACACCGTCCACACTTAGAATACATCTAGAGACCGGGTGGCCTGTTGGGTGGGGGGGGGGTGTCCCTGTAATCATGTTTTCAGTACGGGACAGTTGTCCCGCAGCGAGGCAGGGACTCCTAGCGTCGTACATAAGTATGATGCTAGGAGCCCGGCTCCCTGCACTGTGTTCGGTCCGGGACTTGCGGCCGAAATACGTCCGTCAATTACGGACGTAATGACCTCGTGTGAACATACCCTTATTCTTCACTAAGAAACCTGACTGCAGACTACTGATGATTTATAATTAGGGATCAATAGAGATCTTGCAAGCAAACAATAAACCATCCGCACATCCCATCGCCACCCTCTAACACCTCACCCCCATCGTCCCAATCACTTGCAGATCAGCATTTCTAAAGGGGTTGTTCTGTATCAGTTGAGGTCCAGAACAGGAGAAAATCAGTGCAGCTTCTATGTTTAGCTAACAGCTTATTGCCTGCATTGATACATTGTAACAAACTCTCAGCTGTGAGAGCAGGACTAGATTAGGAAGGATTTTCATACTGTAAATAAATAATAAATGTGCACATTCTGTAACCGCAGGCAGAGATCTTGAATGTTTGAAGGAATTAAAACACAAAGTAGTTAAAAAAAAATATCAGAAAGTTGCAGAAGTCTTTATCCTCCAGTCCCTCTCCCCGGCTGTCACTAGTCACCTCACTAAAATATTTAACCTCTCTCTTTCTTCTGGAATCTTTCCCTCCGCTTTTAAACACGCCATTATAAACCCATTATTGAAAAAACCAACACTTGACCCATCCAGCGCTGCCAACTACCGACCAGTCTCTAATCTGCCCTTCATCTCCAAACTCCTGGAACGCTTGGTCTACTCTCGCCTTATCCGCTATCTCTCTGCTAACTCCATTCTTGACCCCTTACAATCTGGTTTCCGCACTCTACACTCCACAGAAACTGCCCTTACTAAAGTCTCAAATGATCTCTTGGCGGCTAAATCGGACGGTAAATCCTCTCTCCTGATTCTTTTGGATCTCTCTGCAGCCTTTGATACTGTAGACCACAAACTCCTACTTAACCTGCTCCACTCTATTGGCCTCAAGGACGCGGCTCTCTCTTGGTTTTCCTCCTATCTCTCTGACCGCTCATTCAGTGTGTCATTTGCTGGTTCCACTTCTTCTCCTCTTCCCCTTGATATCGGGGTTCCTCAGGGATCAGTCCTAGGCCCGCTCCTCTTTTCTCTCTACACAGCTCCTATTGGACAAACCATCAGCAGATTTGGCTTCCAGTACCATCTCTACGCTGATGACACCCAATTATATACCTCTTCCCGTGACATCACCCCTGCTCTAATACAGAACACCAGTGATTGTCTGTCCGCTTTCTCTAACATCATGTCCTCTCTCTATCTGAAACTGAATCTTTCTAAAACTGAGCTCCTTGTGTTCCCACCATCTACTAACCTCCCTAAACCTGATGTCTCCATCTCTGTGTGTGGCACTATCATCACTCCTAAGCAGCACGCCCGCTGTCTCTATCATCACTCCTAAGCAGCACGCCCGCTGTCTCAGGGTTATTTTTGACTCCGATCTTTCCTTTACTCCTCACATACAATCACTTTCACGCTCCTGTCATTTTCACCTCAAAAACATCTCCAGAATCCGCTCTTTTCTTACGGAGGAAACTGCCAAAACTCTCATTGTTGCTCTGATTCTCTCTCGTCTTGACTACTGTAACTCATTACTAGTCGGTCTTCCCCTCACTAAACTCTCCCCTCTCCAATCTATCCTCAATGCAGCAGCCAGGCTCATCTTTATGACCAACCGCTACACCAACGCCTCTAATCTGTGCCAGTCACTGCACTGGTTGCCCATCCCCTTCCGAATAAAATTCAAACTTATTCCTCTCCCCCACGACGCTCTCCACAGTGCTGCACCTCCTTACATCTCCTCCCTCATCTCTGTCTACCACCCTACTCGGGCTCTACGTTCTGCCAACGACCTTAGATTAAAATCCTCCATAATCCGAACCTCCCACTCCCATCTCCAAGACTTCTCTCGTGCTGCTCCGTCCTCTGGAATGTGCTACCCCAGACAATCCGATTAATTCCCAATATCCACAGTTTTAAACGTGCCCTGAAAACACATCTATTTAGACAGGCCTATAACATTCCCTAATCTGACTCCTTTCCATGGCCCTCCTTTTAGATTAGTCATCAGAATAAGATTCCCTCACACTCCTTCTCTTCATGTCCGTCATACACGGATACTGGCTGGTGACCGGCTCATGCAGCTTTATGTTACCACCGCATGTGTATAAAAATGGCCGGACCATTGTACAGAACAAACACTGTTACACTTTGTGTCTCCCTTATGTCCTCATAGATTATAAGCTCTTGTGATCAGCGTCCTCACTCCTCCTCTCCTCATAGATTGTAAGCTCTTGCGAGCAGGGTCCTCACTCCCCAGGTTTGAATTGTAAATGAACTTTGTCACTATGTAATGTCTGATATTGTTTGTTTCATGTTCCCTCTAAATTGTAAAGTGCTGCGTAATATGTTGGCGCTATATAAATAAAGATTATTATTATTGATGAATATGTATGTACATAAGACTGGTCACCGGCCCTTTAAGACACAGCAGACATTGGATTCACAAGACACAATCTCTCCGTGTGGCCTAAAAATAAATGTGATGATGATTTCTTTAAGAGATGAGAAGATAACAGACACGAGTCGTCCAGGCGCAGTGGATGCTGATTAAAGCTTAATCAAGAAAAAGAAGTGACAATGAATAAATTAACTTCACATTATATCTGTAATGAATCGGGGTAGGGAGACGGACAGATGAGCCCTAATCTACCCGCAACTCAGTCCCTGCCTACTTGCACGGCCCGTCCTAAGTGACGGCGTACAACTGGGCGACGGTCCCTACGCTCAATATGTGCACGACAGACAAACGGACAAGGGCACACAGAAGCAAGGGGACACTGAGACACCGTGAGCAACAGGCAGTGGTGAACGAGCCGAATCAAACCAGGGGAGTACGTAGTAGCAAAATCAGAGCAGGAGAATAGTCAGGCAAGTCAGGGTCAATAAGTAACATCGGTCAATCGGGTGAATAGCAGGAATCGCAGAGCCAGGAAACCAGACAATCACAGGCAAGGAGCAAGCTGCAAGTGAGGGTATAAATAGACCAAGGGCGGGAGCTAGAACTGCCAAGCCGGGCTGTGATAGGTTCTTCTTCTCAGCCTGCAAGCCTGAGTGGTAACAGATCGCGTCACTCTAGCAGACCTTGGAGCTGATGAGGGCTGATTCGACACAGAACCTGTGTCTGGCAAACCCTTTACAATATCACAAGATTTTTATTACTAGGTCATTTTATCACCTCTCTCTAGTTACCACACAACGTCCCCTGAGCCTCCACACAGAAGCACCAGTAAAAGGAGGACACAGAGGAGGTAACCAAGCGAGGAGGACACAGAGGAGGTAACCGGGCGAGGAGGATACAGAGGAGACAACCGGGCGAGGAGGACACAGAGGAGACAACCAGGAGAGGAGGACACAGAGGAGGTAACCAGGGGAGGAGGACACAGAGGAGATAACCAGGAGAGGAGGACACGGAGGAGACAACCAGGAGAGGAGGACACGGAGCAGAGAACCAGGGGAGGAGGACACGGAGCAGAGAACCAGGGGAGGAGGACACGGAGGAGACAACCAGGAGAGGAGGACACCGAGGAGACAACCAGGAGAGGAGGACACAGAGGAGACAACCAGGGGAGGAGGACACAGAGGAGACAACCAGGAGAGGAGGACACAGAGGAGACAACCAGGAGAGGAGGACACAGAGGAGACAACCAGGAGAGGAGGACACAGAGGAGACAACCAGGAGAGGAGGACACAGAGGAGACAACCAGGGGAGGAGGACACAGAGGAGACAACCAGGAGAGGAGGACACAGAGGAGACAACCAGGAGAGGAGGACAAAGAGGAGACAACCAGGAGAGGAGGACACAGAGGAGGCAACCAGGAGAGGAGGACAAAGAGGAGACAACCAGGAGAGGAGGACAAAGAGGAGGCAACCAGGAGAGGAGGACACAGAGGAGGCAACCAGGAGAGGAGGACAAAGAGGAGGCAACCAGGAGAGGAGGACACAGAGGAGACAACCAGGGGAGGAGGACACAGAGGAGACAACCAGGAGAGGAGGACACAGAGGAGGTAACCAGGGGAGGAGGACACGGAGGAGATAACCAGGAGAGGAGGACACGGAGGAGACAACCAGGAGAGGAGGACACGGAGCAGAGAACCAGGGGAGGAGGACACGGAGCAGAGAACCAGGGGAGGAGGACACGGAGGAGACAACCAGGAGAGGAGGACACGGAGGAGACAACCAGGAGAGGAGGACACCGAGGAGACAACCAGGAGAGGAGGACACCGAGGAGACAACCAGGAGAGGAGGACACAGAGGAGACAACCAGGAGAGGAGGACACAGAGGAGACAACCAGGAGAGGAGGACACAGAAGAGACAACCAGGGGAGGAGGACACAGAGACAACCAGGAGAGGAGGACACAGAGGAGACAACCAGGAGAGGAGGACACAGAGGAGACAACCAGGAGAGGAGGACACAGAGGAGACAACCAGGGGAGGAGGACACAGAGGAGACAACAAGGAGAGGAGGACACAGAGGAGACAACCAGGGGAGGAGGACACAGAGGAGACAACCAGGAGAGGAGGAGACAACCAGGAGAGGAGGACACAGAGGAGACAACCAGGAGAGGAGGACAAAGAGGAGACAACCAGGAGAAGAGGACACAGAGGAGGCAACCAGGAGAGGAGGACACAGAGGAGGCAACCAGGAGAGGAGGACACAGAGGAGACAACCAGGAGAGGAGGACACAGAGGAGACAACCAGGAGAGGAGGACACAGAGGAGACAACCAGGAGAGGAGGACACAGAGGAGACAACCAGGGGAGGAGGACACAGAGGAGACAACCAGGAGAGGAGGACACAGAGGAGACAACCAGGAGAGGAGGACACAGAGGAGACAACCAGGAGAGGAGGACAAAGAGGAGACAACCAGGAGAGGAGGACACAGAGGAGGCAACCAGGAGAGGAGGACACAGAGGAGGCAACCAGGAGAGGAGGACACAGAGGAGGCAACCAGGAGAGGAGGACACAGAGGAGACAACCAGGAGAGGAGGACACAGAGGAGACAACCAGGAGAGGAGGACACAGAGGAGATACCCAGGAGAGAACCTTCATACTAAAAAATCGCAGTTGTCATTTGTCTCCACCAGGAGGCGATCTGTATACAGATCGCCCTCTAGTGGAGACAACAGGCAGCTGGGACTTGGGGGGGCAGAGGTGTGGAGAGAATCCAATAGATCAGGACAACAATACAAACCATTCCTGCTGCTCGCTGTTTAGAGCCTCTCTGCCTTGATCAGGGTATTTAGATTTGACGCCAGGGCCAGAAACCGATTATTTTTCCCTTGTGAAGGAAAGTCTCGCTATTGCTCCGAACTGGAGGCTCAACAACAGCAGCTGAAAAGGAGACTTTATGAATTTCTGCTTGTTACAGTGTATCAGTGCAGATAAGATCAATCAACCTGCAGCCCAGCACACGAGAGAGATTTGTGCTGCTGTGTTTAGCTTACAGAGGATTGTCTACACTAAATATATTGTCACAAACCCTCAGCTGTGAGAAGTATTAGGTCAGGACGGTTTTTCAACTTCTAGATGTAAACAATGAATGTTCCAATTCACTAACATCAAGCAGAGAACCAACCCACAACAAATATGATCGACTGAGGCACAAATTCAGAGAAAGATACAAACAATTCTTTATTAAGATAAAAACATGAAACAAATAAAAATGGAAATAGGGGATGAGTCACACAGTAAAAAGGACGTCTAATCGATCAAGAATATCAGGTATGGATATTGTGTCCACATGTATGCAGTATACATATAATATGGTAATGGAAATACGTGCATGTGATCACATAAGAAACTGTATCTAATGAAAAGCAGCACGGATTCAAGCAAGGTACATCAAATGACAACAGCACAATATCAAAAAAGTGAAATCGGGTACCGGTGGCTGTGGTGATTGTCAAGTAAGTATACAACATCAGTAAGTATATAACATCAGTGACAGTCACACATGGTTACACAGGTAGTATGAACCAAATTATGCAAAAAGTGTGCTTGAAATCAGAGGATGACCAGCAAGAAGTGAGCACAATAGAGCTTATAACTGCTACACAGGACAGAAAAGGTAAAGCAACATACCAGTGGACATGATGTAACCAGGGATTAGACGTCCCAACCCGACGCGCGTTTCGGCGATTGCCTTCGTCCGGGGTTAGGGTCAAACTACTTGAGCCCACCTATATATAGTACAGAGCCCATGTGTGAAATCAGATG